>NC_056743.1:684159150-684306650 GCF_019279795.1 Protopterus annectens
CTACCAGAAATAGGATCCTTGAGCAATGGAGTGAAAAACTTTTGACAGAGGCATATGGAGTCTGCTGAAGAGGAAACTGTGCATCACAGGATATTTTATTTGTTGCCTTTTGAAAATTCAGGTGATTCAAGATATATTTTCATTCCTTGAAGCCAGTATATGGCAGGTGCATTGTTTCTGGACAATTTTCTTTCAATCTGTAGATTTGAACTAGTAGGAAACTAGGTATAGCTAATAGCAGCTGGGGGGGGGCTGAAGGCCAAAAATGCTTTCCACAGTCCCTCGCTTTTACGTGCAGCCACAGTGGAAGTCTGCTTCTTTTACAGCACTGTAGTTACAGCCGACGCAAGCTACATGATACCAAGCATCACAGTCATCACACTGCACCCATTCAACTGTGTCATCCTGTGGAAGGTGGCAACGCTCAGCAGCGCACTGCTCCATGGCATACAGCGTCTGGGAGAAGACTTTGCATACATCACCAAGGGGAGTTTTACGTGGTCTTCCACGTCGTTTCCTGGGATAAAAGCAAAGGAGAAAAAAAATATTAAGTAGCATATTATCAAACACATGGTATTTTAAACAGCAGCACACAAGTAGTGAAGAGGTTATTATTGCCAATTAAAAAATATATTTTATACCCTTTACAACTTGACTGCTTATTGAAAGTTCTAAAATCAGACTATACGCCTAGAAGGGATTCTAAACATTACAGCCTCAGATAGCAAAAGCTTTTACTGCTCTACTATTAAACGATCTCAAAGAAAACAAGGACCCACACATTTAACTAAAGCATATAAAAAAAAGCTCCCTGCACAGAAAAAAAAAGCTCACAGTTAAAACAATGAAATGGTTAACGGTCTTTAGAGTCACTGACTATGACTTGAGGGATTACCCACGTTATTCCCTTCTCTATCCATTTTCATGGCCATGCACAACCATTACATTGGTCTTTAGTTAAACTATGTACCTACATTCACTCCATTTCTGAAGGATTCCAAGGCTCCACTACCCTTTGGTGTTTTCTATTCCTCCTTTAAATTTCATGCAGTCTGCCAGTAATGATTGTTTTACACAAAAAGAATGGTGGTAAAAAGTAAGACATTGCACCTTCCTGTACACAACTAACAGCAATTGAATCATCCTTCTTTCAACTGTCAGCAGCAGTCTCCTTGAAGCTGCATGATTTCTAAAACTGAGCACAATACTTCTTTACATTTGACTGTTGGGTAAAAAAAATCAAAACACATCAACTGAGTACTAAACTTTGTCCATTCAGTTGATTCATTTTTATATCTTCTGTCTAGTGCTCTCTCATCACCATTTACGTCCTCAGTTTAAGAGGATTTTATCCATAGGTTGATGGACTGTGACAGAAATCTACTTGATATCTACGTAGGCAACAATTTAAAACAGCATCAGTGGGAAGATCTAGGCAACAATTTAAAACAGCATCAGTGGGAAGGATCAGCAAAACACCGTAAAGATTTTTTTGGAAATTCCAGCAAGGAAACTAATCAAAAGGCTAAAAATAATCCTCCAGATAAGAACAGGGGTAAAAGGTCAAAAAGCTAACAGATTACCACTTTTTAAAGCAATATTCTGATATTCAGAAATCCTTGAGGTCGTCCAGTGACAAAAATGATAATCTGAAAACAGTCAAAAGCAGAACAGTGAAGGATACACCACACTGCTTGCTTTAAAGCTGAACAGATCAAAAAAAAATTGGAATAACCTAGACGGATAGACAAGACTGTATTATGTAAATGGACATGCATTCCTTCCCAGGACTGAAAGGCAGAAAGAGCTTGTAGGATACAAACTCTCAATGCTACATCCACAGAAGCAGCTCAACTCAATCCTAATCAAGCTGAAGACATACCAGGAAAAGGGTTAAATTATGAATGGCAGCGACCGAATATCCTGAAAAAGTGGGAGGTCAGATTTTGTAGAAAATTACTCGGACAAAGCAGCAGAGAAGAAAGTTTGCTATTAAACTGCAGGAAACCTGGAGTATTATTGATCCAAAAATGTTCAGGATTTTTCTTCAAAGTGAAGGAAGAACAAAGATGTAAAATTCCAGGGGATTTGTAGAAAAAAACAAGATAAACTAGATCAGCAAAGAGTCGAAGGGAGTGCTTCAGCTCAGTCTTCAGTCAGTAGACAGACTGCCGCCAAGGAACAGTATGAAAGAATCCACCATGGTGGAACGATGAAAAAAGAAGCCCAGGAACTAATGTGGAAAGTTAGACCTTTGGAATTAAATAAGTCAATAGTGAGGGGGGAAATCAAAAACAGAAAACTGTAGAAACCAGTTAGACTAATGGAGGTGACGCTTCCACCAGGGGATTTTTTTTATTTTTTTTTTTTTATTGATGTAACCTCTTGGTATCTCCCTCCACTGCATTTGCCTGTTACTTCAGGTGGCTACTCCGCACAGGGAATGCCTAGACTAACACTGTCCTCAAATGGGAAGTGTTTACCCATCTCTCCCTGCCATGGCTGCCAGCTCTTCAGATGCTCAAGCTACTACCCTCTCTCTACTTCATTGCCCTTTCCTTGTGCCATTTTTGTTTTATACACAAGTATGAATTTGACAGGATGGGATTTTGATAAATTATGCAGATCTGCATCCAAGGTGGGTATGAAGAGATGCTTTATTTTGCACTACATGTAAAGCCTGTTTTACTAGGTTTAATTTCACAGAAATATAAAGGACATTGATAACTGGTAGCATGAAGTGTGGGGAAGGATAAAAATAATCTGTGTACATGTTAATCTTATGGCTTAATAGCTCTGGCTTCTTTAACAGCTGGGATTTACTGAAGGACAGTAAGCAGCTTTGCATGTTTTTCATCCAAAAATATAACAATGCAACTGAGTAAGCATGAGTTTTAAAGTAGATGGTCTGCAAGTGTAAATAAACGAGAAAGGTTAAAGTAAAAGAGAAAAGTGTTATGCTTCCTTTAGAACAGCCATGCTTTCTCAGAATACCACAAGTGGTTACAAAACAGCATTAGAAAAAGATGGGGAATAATGTTTGCACATTGTCAGTGCTGGCTGCTCAACTGAGGGAACCAGTGACATGACTGTAGTAAGATGTGTGTTTTGCCAATTAAATGCACACAAGTAATCTTTTCCCCATAAAATCCTTTACGCTTTGCACTTAAAGACTAAATTTGGTCCCTGGGAAGAGAGGGCAACTTAACTCTGCAAGTCTTCATTCAGTAGCAGCAAAGAGCATAGGGGAGGCTTTGTAAAGGGGAAGTGCAGCCTGTGGGGAAAATAAAAGCTTCTGGCTGGTTAGCAACATGGAACCCTTAAGAATGTAAATGATTGGTTCCAGGGCTTTTGAGAAAGTGTGTAAAAAGTCTTATTTCTGTCCAAATATCTTCGTTGCATATAGACACATCAGGTAAGAAGCATCCTCTCCCTTGTTTTTTTGGGTCAGGATGCAACATATGGAGTTGAATGGTCTGGTTAACAGTAAATTCAAAGTTGATTTAGGCATCAAGGAAGGGATGGTTCTGGGACTCTTTCCCTGCAAAAGATCAAAAAAGGCTTAGACGACATAAGATCTACAATTCAGATGGTTTACAATTAGATTTGTGAACCCAGCTCGAGCGAATACTGAAAGGGAGAGAGGAAAGCACTGAATGTCATAAGATCATAGGAAGTTACTAGGCTATTGGCCCTGTGGCTCTTATAAGCCTAGCCAAGAGTACATCCCAGGTTTAGACAAGTCAGCACCAGATGCCCCTGTCCAGCAGGGACACAGGTGGAATCCCAGGTGTATTTTCGGTTTCCCATCAGTTATCCAGGTTGTACTTGAAAAGGGATAATGAGATACTGCGCTAGATATGGAGAGGGAGTCTATTTCACAGATGGGGGGAGTCTCTGGGACACATCTGACCTGCCAACAAGTCCTATCGATGTCACACACCAGGTTGCGGTCACACATGTGGATTACACAAGTGGAGCTTAACTTGAGGATGTGAGTCAGTCGAAGTCCAAAACAGCAATCCATGGGACTTGTAAGACTAGCTGGTTCAAATGGAGCAAATGTAAGCTTTTCCAAAACAAAACTGAGATCCCAAGGAGAAGCCACAGTTTTTTTTTTTTTTTTTTTTAAAAGGTCTCTTATACAATACCCCTTTCAAAAACATTTTGACAAGGGACTATCATAAAAAGAGGGGATCCATAGGGAGACATATTGAAATGGCAAACTAGGAACCTTGATAAAGGAGTAACAGGCCCTAGGAAGGTGACTCAAAAATATTGTAAAATCAGGGAAACACTAGCCCTTAATGGGTGCTAGTTATATTGTTATCAACTAGGAAACCTTTTCCTTTTATTAATAGATTTTTTTTAACAGCAGGCATTCTTGCCTCCATTAGTACCTGCTGCACATCTTCAGTAAACAGATCCCTAAAAAGGTATTATGACCCTATCATCCAAGCAGGCAGTTGAAGTTGTTTGGTGTTGGGATGCATCAAACATCCTGTTCTAGTGTGAGTAGACCCAGTCTGTAAGTAAGCTTATGGTAACTGCCCAATTCCAAAAGGGAGAACCACTGTTGCGTGGGACAGAAGGAAGTCACAATAATGTTCGGGGATTCCCTCCGAATTTTCAGAACTCTGGATATCAGTGAAGTGTATAGGAACACTTCAAAAAATACCTTGGTCTACTGGATGTTCATGCATGGAGTCTTGGAGAAGAATTTTGCCAGCTGATTATGCCTGCTCTCTGAACAGTCTACTCGAGGAACTCCCACAGATTATCAGATCTTGAAGACCTCATGACCTAGTTTTTGTTCATGAGGTCTGCCTTTGTTCTGCTCAAGTCAAAACTGTGTGACAGACAAGCTAATGGAATGTAGGAAGCATGCAGTGAGATTTTGCTGTAAAGCTAAATCTCATGCTAACATGGCTAGTCTGCATAGAGAGCAAGACTTGCCCCCACTCCCCCCTTGTTTATCTACCACATCACTGTGGTATTGTCTATAGCAAAATGGTCTTTAGGATCAAAGGTTATTCGAAGAATCAAGTGCCTTGATAAGGGCAAGCACCTTTGTGTTTGGGTCTGTCTTTGATGTTTTGACACTGCTCCCTAGGCAAGTCCAAGGCACCTGTGGTGATTGCTTTGGAGCAGGAGGGATATTTGAGGACTCCACCAAATGACTTCTCTTCTCAAATCCCAGAGATGGAATATGAAAAGATAATGGATTTTGGTGCTGGGACCAAAGAGACTTCTGATACCATTGCAGTGTTCTCACGTGGAGTCTTGTCAGAGGTATCATGAGAATCAGATGCCACGAGACCCAGCATCCTGAGTATTCCCTCGCACTGACTGAACTCTGAGGGGGAAAGCACCTGGGAAAGATCTAAATACAGATTTATTTTTCGCACAGAAGAAAAGATCTTTATACTGAAGTGTCTAGCAAATGCCCCAGGAACACAATCCTGTGTTATGGAGTCAAAAGAGACTTTCAAATGTATCTTGTAATCTCAGTCTGCACAGATCTCACCCAAATTAGAGAATTCTGACACTTTTGAAAAAGACTTTGCAAAGGTACACAAGTCATCTAAATATGGAAAAATGCAGATAACCCTGTGCCTGCAACATGCTACAACAGGAGCTAGACACTTGTATGAAGACTGTTGGAGCAGTGGATAGCTCAGAGGATAAGGCAGGAAACTGATAAAGGGGTTCTGTCTGGATCAAATTATTAAGAAACATCTGAAGTCTGGATGGATAGGAATGTGGTAAGAATCTTTTAAAACAGTACAGTTGTGTAAAATCTTACTATAAAAGTTGAAGACCTTCTCTTCACTGTTGCAGTATTCTTAATGTTTGGGATCTCCCACTCATGGCAGCCTAACATTCAGCCAGTATATCAAAGCCTAATGATCTTGTATGTGCAGTACGTCACACATGCTCCCCGCACAGAACATAGGTCATAAAAGTGATGTGCACATGCAGCTACACTAAACTAAATAGCACCAGGAGAGAAGTCATCCACAAGACAAAGGAATCTATGCACATCCAGAAGAAAAAAAAATGCAGAAAAAGGGGAAACCTTCAACCAGTAGGGAATCCAAAACAAAAACCAGAACAGGGGGTTGGAGTAAGGAGCAAATACTGCAAAAGTGGAGAAGGACATCTACTTTTATGGCAAGATTTTGCACAACTGTACTACGGACCCTCTATATCAACATTAGTAAAAAATCACAGCAGAATCAACAACGTAAATAAACCAAAAGGTACAGGACGGCACAACGAGTCCTCAGCTTGAACAGGTCCCAGTTTATTTATGAAACAACACTAGTGATCCAAAACGAACAAATGAGAAATCCAAAACGAACATTTTGGATTACTACTTGTTCGTTTTGGATTTCTCATTTGTTTGTTTTGGATCACTAGTGTTGTTTCATTTATATCAACATCAGGGAAGAGTAAAAAAGCTAAAGAAACAGAATGGGATATGGAAGGGTGAGAAAAGCCCTCAAATCCATAAACATTTTTAGAGCCTCCTTGTTGATTTTCTGCCATTTTAAATTTTTAAGCGTCGCACTATTTTTCTGCTGTGTTAAACATGCTCTAGTGTTTCCCGCTAAAACTAGGGTAGTTAGTAGCTGTAGCATAATCCAGATTCAGGTTCACTGCTTCTGAAACTGTTTGCAGTGGTTTGTTTGTTCTGAGCATGTTTTCCAGGCCATCTTGAATTGGCTTATCTGCACTTCATTGACAGAATTGTGCTGATTTGGACCTGTGTGGTAAAGGGAGGCCAGTCTAGGGATTGGAATAAAGCAACATCACTGGTCCTTCAGAATCTTTTTAAAGTTTTTAGCTTCTGGTATTTAGGCCCTGCATTTGATCAGGTTTCTGCTGGTTTGTGCATTGTGCAGCACTGTGCAATTTGTGCACCAAAGCCAGACAGTTGACTTTAACAAATTTTCCCTAAAGCCCAGGCAGAAATATCCATCCACTGAGCTCCCCAGTGATCAATTCTGAAAAGCTACCCCCCAGTGACAGTCTTCAACCTAGCATTATGGACAGTTGGACTACCCTTGTTTCTCTTGCCAACCTTGATGGCTTGGGTCTCGAGGCAGTATAGCAACTGAACCAAACGAAGCACCACGAAATTCACAAACCAAAAACCAGAAGTCCAAGGTGAGGAAGCAAAGTTCATAAAAAACGTTCAATAAGGCATAAACCACAAGAAAATAGCGTAGTAACAGTTTAATAGCCGCTTTCGTCAAAAGACTTCATCAGAATACAGACTAAAAGAAACACCCATCTTTAAATAACACATCAATTAAATAATTAGCCAATCTTAAAAATCTCAATTAAAAATGATACAACTTTAAAGTGCTAGTGCAGATTAGTTGAACAGAGATATTTTTGTCAATACTTAATTTACTATTCCTTAAAAAACATTTAATATTGATCGTCTCATTTAAGCCTGGGTATTGATCAGATTTTAATCTGATTTGCCACAGTGCTTCTCTTTGTTCAACAAAATTCCTAAAATCACCCCCCCTTAAGTCAGTTTTACAAACTTCAACAACAGTAAATAAAAATTTACTAAAATTCTTACACACAAGTGAATGTTTAAACAAGGCATTTGATTCATCATGGGTCTTAATACTATATACATGTTCACGAATACGTGTTTTTAGACACCTGGTCGTCATTCCAACATAAAAAGCTGGACATGAACTACATAGACCGATGTAAATCACCCCCTTAGTACAACAATTAACATGTTCTGGTACGTGGAAGGTCCTGTCAAAAGTTTCAGTAACTATCATCGGTCCTAAAGACAAAAACCTACACATGTTACAATTGTAACAAGGAAAAACACCCTTAGTGCTAATACTGTTGTTAACTCTTTGCATATTATTAACCTCCAATGCCTTTTTAATGTTATAAGTATTTCTAAAAACAAAATTCGGTTTCTCACCCAGCACTTTAGAAATATCAACATTCCTTTGTATAATTTTCCAATTTCTTTCAATTAAATTCTTTATAGACTACCCATCAATACTCATTCCCAAAGAACAGACCGATCCATCTAAACCGGTATTTGTATGTGTTTTGGAAACTAATGCAGCAATTTTGTTGCCTTCATTGTAATCAAATAATGCTGGATAATTAGCATTTCTCTTACTCAATACTAATGTTGCAATGTCATCCAACATATGTCTAGGATATCCTCTATTAAGGAACAAATTTTTAATAAAAACAATTTCATCCATCAAATCATGTTTGGACGATGTCATTCGACATGCCCTAATAATTTGTCCCTTAGGGATATTTTTGATGGTGTGTTTTTGGTGGGCGCTATCAAAATGAAGATAACTGTTTGTAAAAGTTTCTTTGCGGTATATCTTACAGTTAAATCTTCCTTCCATAGTGTCCCATCTCAAGGAAACATCTAAAAAATTGACACACAATCCTGAGCTTCCTAAGGTAAATTTCAAAAAACTAACCTGTTGATTGATCTTCATAAGAAAATTCTCAATAGTACCTTTATTACCTTCAATAATGAAAAACAAATAATCAACAAATCTAAAATATAACATGTGAAAACTGGTTTTCAGTGAGCTCAGAAAAAAATCCTCCCACCACGACATAACCAAATTGGCATAAGAAGGGGCGGCCGAAGACCCCATGGCAACACCCCTCTTGTCTATAATAGGTGTGCCCAAACAAAAAATAGTTATGATGTAACAAAATATCCAGAAACCTACAGATCGTAGAAACCTGACCTGTACTAAATTCTTTATATTTACTTAATAAGGTACGTATGGCTTCAACACCTTCGTTGAAAAAAAGAAAAAAAGATTCATGGCATTTTTTAAACAGGTTTAATAAGTTTGCCATAGAACGTATTTTTGATCCCAAGAAGCACACTATGTTTACCATAGACGTGGTTTCCTTATTTACTTGCATCCCCCATGACGAAGGTGTTGAAGCCATACGTACCTTAAGTAAATAAAGAATTTAGTACAGGTCAGGTTTCTACGATCTGTAGGTTTCTGGATATTTTGTTACATCATAACTATTTTTTGTTTGGGCACACCTATTATAGACAAAAGAGGGGTGTTGCCATGGGGTCTTCGGCCGCCCCTTCTTATGCCAATTTGGTTATGTCGTGGTGGGAGGATTTTTTTCTGAGCTCACTGAAAACCAGTTTTCACATGTTGTTATATTTTAGATTTGTTGATGATTTGTTTTTCATTATTGAAGGTAATAAAGGTACCATTGAGAATTTTCTTATGAAGATCAATCAACAGGTTAGTTTTTTGAAATTTACCTTAGGAAGCTCAGGATTGTGTCAATTTTTTTAGATGTTTCCTTGAGATGGGACACTATGGAAGGAAGATTTAACAGTAAGATATACCGCAAAGAAACTTTTACAAACAGTTATCTTCATTTTGATAGCGCCCACCAAAAACACACCATCAAAAATATCCCTAAGGGACAAATTATTAGGGCATGTCGAATGACATCGTCCGAACATGATTTGATGGATGAAATTGTTTTTATTAAAAATTTGTTCCTTAATAGAGGATATCCTAGACATATGTTGGATGACATTGCAACATTAGTATTGAGTAAGAGAAATGCTAATTATCCAGCATTACTTGATTACAATGAAGGCAACAAAATTGCTACATTAGTTTCCAAAACACATACAAATACCGGTTTAGATGGACCGGTCTGTTCTTTAGGAATGAGTATTGATGGGCAGTCTATAAAGAATTTAATTGAAAGAAATTGGAAAATTATACAAGGGAATGTTGATATTTCTAAAGTGCTGGGTGAGAAACCGAATTTTGTTTTTAGAAATACTTATAACATTAAAAAGGCATTGGAGGTTAATAATATGCAAAGAGTTAACAACAGTATTAGCACTAAGGGTGTTTTTCCTTGTTACAATTGTAACATGTGTAGGTTTTTGTCTTTAGGACCGATGATAGTTATTGAAACTTTTGACAGGACCTTCCACGTACCAGAACATGTTAATTGTTGTACCAAGGGGGTGATTTACATCGGTCTATGTAGTTCTTGTCCAGCTTTTTATGTTGGAATGACGACCAGGTGTCTAAAAACACGTATTCGTGAACATGTATATAGTATTAAGACCCATGATGAATCAAATGCCTTGTTTAAACATTCACTTGTGTGTAAGAATTTTAGTAAATTTTTATTTACTGTTGTTGAAGTTTGTAAAACTGACTTAAGGGGGGGTGATTTTAGGAATTTTGTTGAACAAAGAGAAGCACTGTGGCAAATCAGATTAAAATCTGATCAATACCCAGGCTTAAATGAGACAATCAATATTAAATGTTTAAGGAATAGTAAATTAAGTATTGACAAAAATATCTCTGTATCTCTGTTCAACTAATCTGCACTAGCACTTTAAAGTTGTATCATTTTTAATTGAGATTTTTAAGATTGGCTAATTATTTAATTGATGTGTTATTTAAAGATGGGCGTTTCTTTTAGTCTGTATTATGATGAAGTCTTTTGACGAAAGCGGCTATTAAACTGTTACTACGCTATTTCCTTGTGGTTTATGCCTTATTGAACGTTCTTTATGAACTTTGCTTCCTCACCTTGGACTTCTGGTTTTCAGTATAGCAACTGCCTCATGTACACAGACAACCCTCTACTAGTAACACAGTAGTACACAGTGCAAGAGACATTTAACACCAATAATCTAGAATCCATGTTCTCTCTCAAAACACGGAGAAGGTTGTCAACTCACCCACCACTACACTACATATGCACATAGCATGCATCAAACACGTAAATAGACATGCGTGGAAATTCTCTAGAAAAACTTACCAAAACACAGGACTGCTACAACTAACAGTTCCCACAACACCTAAAACAAATAACACTCTCGCCCACAAAGCTCAACACAAGCCAAATTTTCTTGTCATTGGAAACTCAGTAGTGAGACACACTGATGTCCCACTCACCAGGTTGGACAATGTCACGGTCAGCTGCCTGCCCAGTGCCAGGAATTGTCAGATAATGCATGCACTTGTGTGTCTCAGCAACAAGTACCGTTATGACTCTTGTCATAGTTCATGTTGGTGTGAATGACCTGAGACGTACCTCACTGGACTAGATGGGGAGAGAGAGATGATTGAGTGTTCCAGGCAATATGTCCCCTAGCCTTGAGCAGCATACTACCCTCACCTAGAATGATGCCACAATATAAACAAAAAATGTTTGATTTCAATAACTGGCTCAGTTTTTGTCATTCAAAGGGGATCCAGTTCCTGTCAGCCTGGGAAGCCAGGGTCGATAATCCTTGCTGCTTTGTCAGAGGCTGTTTGCATCTGGCACCTATAGGCTTTCTGCTGCTGCAAAGGCTCTTGCCATGTAGTGGTGTCACTACTGGTGGTTAGACACAAAACATTTTGTTTGTTACATTTTCCCTTAGCACTTTGCTTGTGATCCTCCAGAAGTTTTTTCATGGCCCTGTTCTACTGTCAGGTGGAATACTAAACCTAGCATCAGAGCTACCAACACACCTCTGACCCCATACCTTCACCCCAGGGGTTCCACTTGTGTCCCTCTTGGACAGGGTCAATAGATGCTGATTGAGGAAATAAGGGAAAGAACATGGCTAGGCTTGTAAGAGCCCTAGGACCATTAGCCTAGTAACTTCTTATGATCCTGCCCCATAGTGCCTTTTTCAAGTAAGGCCTCAAACATTACAGACATAACATTAACCAATCAGAACAAAATAAGGGTCATGCTGCTAAATGCTAGGAGCTTAAACCAATAACTGCACTCCTTGGAAGCACTTCTATCACTAGAAGTTGTAGATGTTTAGTCACAGAAACCTGGTTAAGTCTTTGGAGTGTACCCCGGCCTTGCAAGGCTACAATGCCTTCCACACCGTCAGACTGCAAAACAAATGTGTGAAAACCAAAGGAAGTGGTGTTTCAATCTATATTAGAGATGCATTCACCTCCTGTCTAGTTAGACTGGACAACTCCATGGAGTTACTCCAGGTCCAGGTTACTGTGGGGGGTAAGACCCCCAAATTCAGGTAACAGCCAGTTATGGATCCCCCTCCGTGGGTCGCAATGCCCACGAAGCCTACTTGACCAAACTGGAGACAATCCAAATTTTACCACACTGGTTATGGGGGGTTTCAATAATCCCACCCTCAGCTGGGAAACCTATGCTAGCCCTAACTCGCTAGCTCAGAAGTTCCTTGACCTTGTCGATTCAAATGCCCTGGAACAAACTGTCAATACCCCCGACAAGGGGAGCAAACATTCCAGATCTGGTCCTCAGCAACATTTCAAACGGATACACTGCCACAACTGTAACTGCAGCGGCGGTGCTGCGGTAGCATTGTCGCCTCACAGTAAGACGTTGTCCTGTTAGATTCTCAGTTAGAGCATCTTCTGTGTGGAGACATGCGTGAATGGGCGTTCTTTCGTTGAAGGTTGTGCGTCAGGGCCAGCAACTCAGCACGTAAAACTCTACTGCCAAATCATTAGCGGACCAGTGTTCCGCTGTGGCGACCCCTAACCGAGAAAACGCTGAAAGACAACACTGCCACAACTGTCAGACCCTCATTAGTTAAAACTGACCACAAATCAGTAACCTTTGAGATGTCACTAACACCAGAAAGTACAGTTGTGTACACTTACCATAAATGTAGATGTTAGAGTGTATTCACTGTTGCAGTCATTACATTTAGGTAATCTGCTGGCAGGTTGCCCTCAGTCGGCCTGAATTCCAAAGTCTTGGGTCCTGCGTCGATTGCTGTCTCCTCTTCCATGACGTCAGGGGTATAAAACAAGCAGCAGACGCCATTTTCTTTAGTTTGTCTTGCCCCAGATGTCAGGTGCCCCCCAAAAGGTAGCAAATATATATATATATATATATATATATATATATATATATATATATATATATATATATATATATATATACATGTAGTGAAGGAAAGAAACTCCAGAATGAAAGGGGGATGGCGGGCAGTTAACCTGGACTGCAACAGTGAATACATTCGAACATCTACATTTATGGTAAGTGTACACAACTGCACATTGTTCTTAGTGTTTTCACTGCTGCAGTCATTACATTTGGGTAGGATCCCAAAGCTATGGATGGGAGGCTAGAATTAAACAGCATTAGGGGCAGCTATACGGCCCTGCAGAACTGCAGTGACAAAGCCTGCCCTGGAATTAGAGAGACAAAGATAATGCTTTGTAAAGGTGTGAACAGAACTCCAAGTAGCAGCCTCTAGAATGTCTTTGGTTGGTACTCCTCTGAGAAAGGCTGCTGAAGTAGCTGCAGCTCTGGTGGAATGAGACCTAATGCCCTTGGGCACAGGTTTGCGATGCAAGTAGCAGAAACAAATGCAGTGGCTTATCTACTTTGAAATAGTCTGTTTTGAAATAGCCTTTCCTTCTGATCCTGCAGCATATGTCACTAGTAATTGCTCAGTTTTTCTTAGAGCTTTAGTCCTGCTCAAGTAGAATCTTGGCTGTCTGTGTATTGGATTGCTTTGAAAATGTGACCAAGGCCATTGACTAGGCAAATCTGTGCACACAGCATACTTCGACTTGGCAAAGGCTTGACACACAATCCCACATTCAGGCATTACAGATAAACTTGGCAAACTGAATGCAAACCCTTTGTTGTATTAACCAGCTGACCTGTTACCAACGGGGTGCCACAGGGGTCACTGCTGGGCTCCCTACTGTTTGGTATATACTTCACAGAAGTTCAGATAAAAATGAATGGGTTGCGGCTGACGAAGATTGCAGACTGTAAACTAGATGCAATCATTGAATGCCCAAATGTCAGTATACTCTAGGAAGGTCTCATGCAGACCAACGATTGGTCTGTTGGCCACAGTCTCAAACTGAACACAAAGAAATGCATCATTCCCTTCAGCACAATGTCCCATCACACTTTCAAATCAACAATATTCCAAGTACCCATGTAGTGGTAAGGGACCTGGGATCACAAGTTGAGAGACCTTAACTTCGACCACCATGTATCTACTGTGGTAAGGAAAGCTTTCTACATAGACTTGATTAGTAAAAGCATCATCTTGAGAGCAAAAGTTATAACCCCCCCAGTCAGTGGATTCTAAGAAAGAATATCAAGGGGCTCAAGCATATGCCTTACATAGACCGAAAGTCGGTGTCACTATACTCCATACTGTATAGACTTCTTAGGGGAGACTTATGACTGGCCTACAGAGCAATTCAAGACCAAAACCTAAAACTTGCTGCATATCCGTAAATCAGTGTCCACACGGACAAAGGCTACCCGTTCAAAGGATCTAAATATTGCCTGCGACAAATAGGACATGACGGAGGGACAGATTTATCTCCCAGCAACTGCTGCTTCTTTGTAACAGGCTACTAATTCATGTGCATACCCCTGGGGCAGCAGCAAGGCCAATGGCCAAAGCAGAGAAAGTACAGTTGTGTACACTTACCATAAATGTAGATGCTAGAGAGTATTCACTGTTGCAGTCATCACACTTGGGTTATCCTGCCAGGGGTAGCCCTCAGTCGGCCCGAATACCAGAGGCTTAGTATTTCTGCGTTGGTTGCTGTCGCTCCAGGACTGACGTCAGGTTGTCAGTGGTATAAAAACAGGCAGCCGATGCCATTACATCAGTTTTTCTTGCCCCAAATATCAGGAGCACCCAAATAGGGAGCTAGGTTATGGCGGACCACCACCACCAGTAGAAAGTAAATACCAAATAGCCCTGTAAAGAGTGAGGAAGAGAGAGACAAGGGGGATGGATGGTAGGAAACCAGGACTGCAACAGTGAATACACTCAAACATCTACATTTATGGTAAGTGTACACAACTGTACTATGTTCTTTGTGTTTCACTGTTGCAGTCATCACACTTGGGTTGATTCCCAAAGCTGAAAAACGGGTGGAGGCAGTCATGAAGTGTTGGGGCTGGCTAGTATGCACTGCAGGACTGCGGTTGCAAAGCCTGCCCTTGATTCGGAAAAGATAGGCAGGTGGGTAATGCTTGGTGAAGGTATGAATAGAACTCCATGTTGCAGCTTCCAGGATTGTCCCTGGTAGGGACCCCTCTGCCAAAAGGCTGTAGAGGTGAAAGTTGCCTTCGTGGAATGTGTTCTGACCCTCTGTGGGGGGTTTCCTGTGGTATTTGTAACAGAAATGGATACAGTGTGCTATCCATTTGGAAATGGTTTGTTTTGATATTGCCTTGCCCTCTGATCCCTGATGCAAAGCTGACTGGCCAGATTTCCTAAAGGGCTTAGTCCTATCCAGGTAGAATCTGAGCAGTCTGTGCACATCTAGAGTGCAGGATCCTTTCCCCCTTATTTTGAGGTTTAGGGAAAAAGGTGGGCAAATGAATAGATTGGTTGAGAGCCACAATGGACACCCCTTTAGGCATGAAAATTGGGTTAGTCCTGAGGGAAACCCTGTCAGCATGAAAAATGATGAAGGGTTCTACAGCCATGGGTGCTTGTAGCTCAGGCACTCTTCTAGCTGAAGTGATGGCCAGAAGCAAGGCTGTTTTCCAAGAGAGGAATTTTAACTCTGCTGAAGCTGTAGGCTCAAAGAGGGGTAGCGTGAGCTTTTCCAACACAAAGTTAAGGTCCCAAGCAGGGGTAGGGGTTCTTCTGGGTGGCCTTTAGTGGTTAGCCCCTCGAAGGAACTGCTTGATGAGAGAGAGTGTGAAAGAGAGGTGGCTCTGTGCTGTAATGAGCAGAGATGACAGACGCATGGATTTAACAGAAGAGAAGGATAAGGCCTCTGTGAAGTAGGTTGGCTAGGTAATCCAGGATGAGAGGTAAGGAGGCTGTGCTGGTTCAGCTCCTTTAGCTTGGATCCAGGAACACCACCTTTTCCACTTGTCAGCATAGGATTTTCTAGTGCTGGGTCATCTGGCTTCATGTATAACATCCAGGACCTGCTTGCTTAGGCTGGCCACTGGAGGAAGGTCATGGAATAAGCCTAATAAGTCAGGTTCAGGGTCTGCAATTGTGGATGCAAGAACTCTCCCTCCTGCTGAGTCAGGAGAGTTGGAATCTGAGGGAGGTGCCAATGGAGGCAACGGTGACAGACTGCGCAGTAATAGGTACTAGTGCTGGCGTGGTCAGTCTGGGGCAAGCAGGATTGCCTATCTTATAGATATGGTGTTTCCTGTGGTCTCCTTGTGGTTCCTGTGTTTTGTGGTGGCATGTCCGGACCAGGATTACAGCCAAATGGCGTGGAGAAATTAACTCAGAGTGAGGTTCTTTTAACACGGTTAGTTCAAGAGTTAACTGGGAAGGTTAACAGCATGCAGCACCATTTGGACCACTTTGCTGGCAAGGATAAGGAATTTTTTCAGACCCCTACGTGTTTGCATAATGTTGGACAGAAAACTCATGTACAAGGTAATTCCTCAGGGGCTGATTTGTTTAATGTTTCGAGTGGCCCTCCTAACAATGTTAAGCAGTGTTTTTTGGGGGCTGCGTTCTTTGAGGAATTTGGGCATAATGTGGAGCCGCTATCTTTAAGAAGCTCCATTAGTTCCCTGGAGCAGTCTATTTTTTGATGCAAAAGGTTACAGCTTGATAATGCTTACCTACGTGAATGCATCAGAGTGAAGAGGGTGCCGAAGGGCCTTCGGTCTTGGAAGTTCTCCAATGGGGTTAAGGCTGGTTCTCCCTTTCATGAGGAACTTTTGCAATGTTTTGACAGGCACGGCTGTGAACTCTTGGAGTGCCTGGCAAAATTTAATCAAAAAGAGATTGACTGCTTGATTGTGGAATCAGAGAGGTTGGACAATGCCATCCACAATGATTATTGTTCCCCGATTATCAGAAGGACTATATGGCCATTTTTAAAAACGTTGATGGGGACATGAAAGAATTAGAGATGAGAAAAAAAGTTTGAAAGCGATCACGTAGCGTACGCGGAAGAGAAGGTGCATTCTAAACCACCTTTAGCCAATAGGAATGAGGCTTCATATGATGTACATCAGTGGGAGGGTTCTCCTTGCAGAGATAACCAGGTTTTGGGTGAAATGGAAGTTCCTTTAGATGGGAATCAAGTGAATGGGCCTCGGAGATCCAAACGAATAGAGAATCAGAGGAACAGAGGCAACAATGGTTATTCCAGTACCCGGAACTATTAACAGTGGAACTATTGGCAGGGAAATATTACAACAGGAATTGGGAACAGAGGTGAACTTAGACTTTTCTAATGCGTTTTCTTTTGATGAAAACAATATGTAAGGTACTGCTGGTGATGTATTTTCTCCCAACGCTCAAGGTACTGCTGTAGAAATTGTTTGCAACTGTGCAGGTGATTTTATGTTGTATAACTACAGTGATTTCAAGTGTTGCAGGAAAAGTACAGTTTTGTACCTACCATAAATGTAGATGCCCGATAGATATGCAACTGCAGTCATAACATATGGATTGTCCTGCCTCAGGCAGCCCTCGGTCGGCCAGATTCCAAAGTCTGGGTCCGGCGTCGGCTGGTGTCGCTTCCTCTCCGATGTCAGAACAGCTGGAGTATAAAGGCATCGGCCGACGCCATCTTCTTCAGTGTTTCTTGCCCCAGATGCCAGGTGCCCTCCTAGGAAGGCTAAATTTGGTGAATGGATAAACAATTCCAGACATGCACAACAGTAATAAACAGATACACCATAGGAGATACCCCCAGCTAATAGGAATAGGGGGAGTGGACCCATAAAGAAGGTTGCAGAGGGGTAGGAGGGTGGGAAAATCCGACTGCAGTTGCATATCTATCGGACATCTACATTTATGGTAGGTACAAAACTGTACTATGTCCTTCAAGAATGCAACTGCAGTCATAACATATGGGTTGAATACCAAAGCCAAGCTGGGGGTGGTTGGAACTAAGAAAGTGATGGTGTAGCTAAAATGCCCTGCAGGACTGCCGAAGAAAAGCCTGCTTGGGATCTGGAGTATAAAGGCAGGTTGTAGTGCTTGGTAAATGTATGCACGGAGCTCCATGTAGCAGCCTCTAGAATGTCCTTTGTAGCCACTCCTCTTAGGAAAGCTTTGGATGTGGCTATAGCTCTGGTGGAGTGTGGCCTAATATTGGCTGGCACACTTTTTCCATGAAAAGAATAGCAGAATCTGATGCAGTGTCCAATCCATTTGGAAATTATTTGGAGATTGCTTTTTTGCAGCATAGGCTACAAGCAGTTGGTCAGACTTTCTGGTGGCCTTAGTTCTGTCCAAGTAGTAGCGTAGTTGCCTGTGTATGTCCAAAGTATGCAGCAGTGCTTCCCCCCTGTTTTGAGGATTGGGGAAGAAAGTAGGCAGGTGAATGGCTTGATTTAGAGACACCCTGGAAATTACTTTTGGCATGAATGAAGGATTGGTTCTTAGAGAGACTCTGTCCTGATGAAAAATGAGAAAAGGAGGTACTGCCATGAGTGCCTGTATCTCCGAGACTCTTCTTGCTGATGTGATTACCAATAGGAAAAACGTTTTCCCCGAAAGAAATTGCATTTCTGAAGTTGCTGCTGGTTCAAAGGGAGGTAGAGTTAATTTTTCCAAGACGAAATTGAGGTCCCATGCAGGTACTGGCGGTTTCCTGGGAGGTTTGATATTCTTTATCCCTCTTAGGAACCGTCTTAGCAAAGGATGCGAAAACACAGGTGGATCACAATTGTATTTTGCTGAGATTGCTGAGGCATGAATCTTTATGGAAGAATATGAGAGACCAGTATGAAACATTTCTGCCAAGTATTCCAATATCTGAGGTATACTCAATACTGTTGTATCCTGACCCCTGTTAGCATTCCAGATGATGAATCTCTTCCACTTGGCTGAATAGGTTTTTCTGGTGGAAGGTCTGCATGCTTCCAGTAAGATCTCTTGAACTTTTTTGGAAAGAGAGATCGGAAAGAGTTATGGTAACCTCCAGGCTGTCAGATGCAATGTTTTCAGGTTTTGATGAGCAGTCCTGTAATTGTGTTGTGTTAGAAGCAGAGGCCATAGTGGCAGAGGCCACGGTTTGGTCAGAGTTATGCTCAACAGCAATGGGTACCAGTGCTGCCTTGGCCAGTCTGGAGCTATCAAAATGCCTGTTGGCTGCTCTGCTTTGATCTTCAGTATCACCTTGGTCAGCAGTGGTAGAGGAGGGAATGCATAAATTGTTAGGGAATTCCAGCTGAAGGAGAGAGCATCCGTTTTCCAGGCTAGAGGATGGTGGGTCCTTGTACAGAACTTTTCCAGGTGATGATTCATGTGAGAAGCAGAGAGATCTATGTCCGGTCTTCCCCATGTCCTTGTTATTTGTGCGAAAATGTGAGGATGCAGCATCCATTCGTGTGGATCCAAGAAATTTCTACTCAGCTTGTCCGCCAGTACATTGTCCTTGCCTGGCACAAACTGGGATTGCAGATGTATCTTCAGACTTAGGGATTTTTCCCAGAGAATCATTGTTAGTCTGCAGAGGGGATAAGAATGAGTGCCTCCCTGCTTGTTTATATACCACATAACAGTGGTGTTGTCTGTCCTTATTAGCAAATGTCCTTGTTGAAGTGATTTTTCGAAAGACTCGATCGCATGTATCACTGCCAACATCTCTTTTTGGTTTATGTGCAGATGCCTTTCTCTTGGTGTCCATTGACCTTGAATGCATCTGCCCTCCATGTGCGCCCCTCATCCATGGTCTGAGGCGTCTGTTGTAATCATTTGACCTGCTTGAGGTTTGTGGAAAGACATGCCTTTGTTTAACTGACTTGTTTGAGCCCACCAAAAAAATTCTCTTTGTAGACATGGAATGAGTGGGATTACGTCCTCTAGGCTTTGGCTGTGTTGGGACCATAAGCTTTTTAAGTACCATTGCAGCTTTCTCATATGAAGTCTTGCCAAAGGTATCAGAAGAATGCAAGATGCCATGAACCCCAGGGCCTGCATGATTTTCCTTGCAGTCAGCTGGGAGAGCTTTGCTAGGCCTTTGAAGTACTCTGGTAACTGCAGTTGTTTTTCCTCTGTGAGATAAGCCATTTGTGTTTTTGTGTCCAGTTTGGCTCCTAGGAAAATAATCTGTTGGGATGGCAGAAGTCTTGATTTCTGAATATTGACTGTATCCCAAGGCCTGTAGTAATTGAATGACATAGTCCAAGTTTGCTATCAAGGTTTGTTTGTTGTCTGCTTGTATGAGGCAGTCGTCCAGGTAGGGGTATATTTGAATCCCCTGGAGTCTGCAGTGTGCCACTACTGATGCCAGGCATTTCGTGAACACTCTGGGCACAGTAGATAAGCCAAACGGCAATGCTGAGAATTGATAATGCTCTGTCCCTGCAAGAAATCTGAGGTATCTTCTGCAGCTTTGTCTGATTGGGACATGCAGGTATGCCTCCTTGAGGTCCAGAGTGACCAGCCAAGACCCCTTGCCCAGCATGGGAAGGAGTTGCTGCAACGTCAGCATTTTGAACTTTGGCACAATGAGATAAGTATTTAGAGTAGACAAGTCCAGTATAGGCCTCCATTTGTTTTCCTTTCTTGGAACAAGGAACAGTCTTGAATAAAATCCCTGGCCTTGTTCCTGTGGCGGGACCTTTTCTATTGCTTTTATATTTAACAGCTTTGAGACTTGAATGAGTGCCTCTGCCCTTTGATGAAGTGGCAGGTTTGGCATGCCTTGTCTTATTGGTAAAGTATGGAAGTGGAATCTGTAACCTTTGATTATTAAATCCAGAATCCATTTGTCCTTGGTTAAGATATGCCAGTTTTTTGAGAATAAGGATAATTTTCCGCCCAAAGGTGCTTCTCTTTGAACCTTTGTAGGCGGTATGAAAGTTAAGTCATTGTGGTTGTCCTTGTGGTGCAGCTGGACTGCCTGCACCACCACTTTGATTTGGTGGTTGCCATTGGCGGCCCCTGTAGGAGCCTCGGTATTGCCCTCTACCTCTGGCACGCCTGTTTTTTCCCCTTTGAAACTTGTCAGTGTCTGGAAAGGACCAATTCTTTGAAGGCCAATTCCTGCTGAATCTGGGTGGCTGAACCTGGAGGAAATCTTTGACTGTCTGTACTGATTTAGCTTTTTCCTCCATGGACTTCAACACATCTTGTGCATTAGCACCAAAAAGCTTCTGTTTTTCCAGAGGTGCATCAAGTAACTTTACTTTAACATGGTCTGGCAGTGGCTGTTCTTTTAACCAAGCATGTCTACGTATAACAGCCCCAGTCATAGCTGCCCTACATGAAGCCTCCAATGCATCATAACCACACTGAAGAAAATTATTGCTAACCTGCTGAGTGTTATGTACTAGATCCTGCAATGCCTTTCTATCAATAGGCTCAGGAGAGGCTAGCTTTTTCTGTAAATCATCCAGTAAAAAAATCCTGGTACTGAAACATATGAAAAAGGCAGTTAAGTGACCTCATGGCCAGGGTGGTAGAGGTATAAACTTTTTTACCCCATCTCTCCAGGGACCTAGCTTCCCTATCCGCTGGCAGTGGATTCTTGGCTGTGGAAGTAGCCACTCCCTTGGGGCCCTGTGAAATAGTTTCTAGATCCACAGAATGGGCCTTAAAGAGATGTTTGTGGGTATCAGGGACCCTATAATATCTGTCTGGCTTGACAGGAGCAGGAGGGAGAGAATCAGGGTTAGCACTGGAGTAGGAGAAAACATCATCCAGGACATCCATAACTGGAGGGATAGCTAAAGGTCTGTGCTGGGGAAGCTTGAGGAAGGTATGTAGTCTTTTCCTGGAATCAGAGAATTCCTGACCCTGCTATTTAAAATGCTCCCTCAGAGTGTAGGACTTCACCGAACGAAAAATCCTCTGATGCGGAGGAATCAATTCCCTCTGCCTCTCCTCCAGAGTCCTCATAGGCCTGAAAGGATTCTTCTTGGGTATCTGAATGCTCAGAAACCCCAGAGGCTTCATCTGAAGAGAGGTTGTCGGCCTGCTCAGGTCTGGGCCTTTTCTCTGCAGGCGGCTGAGAACCACTGTCTGGATGAGGGTGAGACCACCTGATAAGAGAAATAAGATCTGCAGCAAGAGACATGATCTGTTTATCAGACGAAGGGGCTTGGGCAGTAGGTTTAGGATGGGCCTTGGCCTGGCTGGCGGCCTTAGCACGTGCAAAGACCTTGATGGACATGGATACAGGAGGCCTAGCTGCCCCACATGCAGGAGTAACCTTATCCACAGGAATGGTGTCGGGCAGATCCAGAACTTCGGTTTCTGGAGGAAAATCAACAACCGGCACCGGTGTAGACTCAGAGACCGAAGGACGTGTTAACGCTGTGTCGGCCTGGAGCAGCTGAATTACCGCTTCCGAAGGGACCGGAGCACTCGCGGAGGGTTTAGGAGGAGTATTGTTGGAGGACGCAGGCCGAGGATGTCGGTCCCGGTCCTTTCGTTTTTGGTGGATTGAAATGTCGGTTGTTCAGACGGCATGATAAGCGAAAGATTCGCTGAAAAAGTCCTCGGCAAATTCCGCCCGGCGCCTGAGAGTGCGCTTATTAAAGCAAGCACAGGCAGCACAGGCCGAGACGTCGTGGTCTGGGCCCAGGCAAGGGAGGCAATAAGAATGGAAGTCCTTATGAGGTATTTGTTTACCACAAGACAAACAATTATTAACTTTCTCAATTTGGTCTGACATCGGCTGAGGCAAGAAAAAATGTTCCCCAACGGGGTACTTGGCTTTTAGATGACTTCGGTACTGAAAACACAGGAGCTGACCGACCGGCACTTGCGAACTGCTTCTGCTTCGGGCACCACGCGGCAAGAAAGACTGAAGATGATGGTGTTGGCCGATGCCTTTATACTCCAGCCGTTCTGACGTCGGAGAGGAGGCGACACCAGCCGACGCCGGACCCAGACTTTGGAATCCGGCCGACCGAGGGCTGCCTGAGGCAGGACAACCCATATGTTATGACTGCAGTTGCATTCTTGAAGGACATCATGTTAATTTATTAAGTAGGGGTGAATTATTTGTTCCTGCATCTAGTTTTAAAATTGATAGGTTACTTGTTGATTTAAAACAATCTCTTAGGAAAATCTGTTTCAAACTTTTGTTTAATGAGGAAGCCCATTGTGTAGGGGATGTGCTGAGGAGAAGCAGCACATTTAAACCCCTATTGCCTTTACCACTTTTATTTTTGAAAAGTTGGTAGAGTTTGATTTTAGGAATTTAAAAGATAAATGTTCACATGTTCATGACAACTTAAAGTCACCAGGAATCTGCATTGTTGTGCAAGCTCTCTAGTAATAAACAGCTTAGGGTCATGAAACCCGACCGGGGGGGGGGGGGTATAGTCATTATGGGGAAGGATGACTTAACAGTGATTTATACGAAGAAACGTCTGAGTTTGATTAAGTTGGCCTGCCAGCGTATTGATTTTTATTTACAGGATATGTTGGATAAAGAAGAAATATCTTATGATGTGTGTCGTCCCCCCCCCCCCAAGTAAAATATCCTGTTGTACCTGGTATTTTTGGGATACCCAAAATTTAAGTGTATAAATAATCTGCCTATGAGGCCAATTGTTAGTGCTAAGAAATCCAAGACACACCCCCTTGGGAAATGTGTTGATATCATTTTAAAGAATTATTTAGAGTCTTTTGAACATATATGTAAAGATTCTTGGGACTTTTTAATGAAGATGAAAATGGTGGAATTCTCTGAAAATTGTGTTTTCATGACTATGTGATAGAATTGATTAATGTCATTCCCCATGAAGTGGGTTTAGAATGGTTGCATGACTTCCTTTGTGAATGCACTGCCCTTGACAACACCACCATTAATGTTTTGGTTCTTTGTATGGAACTGGTACTCAAGTAGAATTTTGTGTTTTTAGATGGACAGTATTTCAGACAAAGAGTAGCAGCAGCGATGGGGGCGGCATGTGCCCCCCCATCCTTGCTAACATTATTTTGTTACAGTGGGAGAGACTTTGTTTCCACATTTTGGGGGCAAAACCATGGAGTTTATAGACTTTGTTTCCACATTTTGGGGGCAAAACCATGGAGTTTATATCTCCGGTTTTTGGACAACATTTTTATTGTATGGGATAGAACAGCAGATGAAAGTGAAGGCTTTATACGTTTTTTAAATGCTTCATTTTTGAAGCTCACCCATCAACATGATTTGTGTTCCACCAATTATTTGGATGTTACTATTTCCAAGGATGTGGTCAACAGAAATAGGGTTAATACTATACATCATAAACCCACCTACAGTAATAGTATTCTTAATTTTGAAAGTAACCACCATTTCCATCAAAAAGCCGGGATAGTGAAAGGCCAATATATTCGGCTTGCCCGAATGGTGTTTAATTGGGATCAGTTTGTCAAGGAGTGCGAAAAAATGGGTACCATGTTTCAATGTAGAGGGTATCCTGCTGGCCTAGTGTCACAAGTAGTGAATGACAAAGATAAAAGGACCAAGGGGGATATTATTACCCTTATTAGTTTGAAGGTGGTTCAAGGGGAGTTTGGTCCTGGAAGAAACAAAGGCAGAGACCATTTGGAACGGGGGGGGGGGCATTCATCACCCAATTTTGCAATGAGGCAGCTTCTATTAGGGAGATTGTATATAAATATTTTCCCTATTTAAAGAGGTTAGACCCCGTATCGTTTTCAGGAGAGGCAAAACCCTGAAAAATTACTCTGAACATCCTACTACTGGCTATGGGCCTAATTTCACAAATTAAAAAAATGGGGTACCTATAGCTGTGGCAACTGCCCACAATGTAAGATGGTGTTGGAAGGGGACTGGATAGAGGTAAACCATCAAGTCTTTAGGTCCGAGTTCTATTGTACCTGTAATACCATAGGGGTCATTTATTTGGGCAAGTGCCTAAGGTGCGAACATTTTTACATGGGAAAGAAAAAGAAAATTCAGGGAACACCTGTATCAACATGGGCTGGACAGGAGGAAGGTGGATATGAAAAATGCCCTTGCTAGGCATATTAGTAGTAAAGACCATGTTTTTTTTTTGTTTTAGAATGTGTTCAGAGGGATTTCAGGGGGGACCATGCGGAGATGTACTTGAGGCCAAAGAGTTAAGCTGGCAACTCAGACTCAAATGCCACCATTTCCCCTGGTCTCACTGACAATTTGTCCATAACTAGTGTGCTTAAACTGAAATCTGACACTATATAGAGTGGTTTCCCATTGA
This sequence comes from Protopterus annectens, assembly GCF_019279795.1. Lineage (NCBI taxonomy): Eukaryota > Metazoa > Chordata > Ceratodontiformes > Protopteridae > Protopterus > Protopterus annectens. The sequence goes on from NC_056743.1 coordinate 684,184,321, forward strand.
GTGTATATTGACTTAGTTTCTTTGAAATGTTAAGCAAGTCTTTTGGTGCTTTTTGAAATGCATTTTCTACCATTAATTTGTTGCGTGTTACTTTAAGTTTCTTAATTGATGGGGAAATGGATATGAATTTATGGGTTGGGTATTTATATGTGGTGCTGTGTGGTGTTTAGCGATTCTGATTAAGTTTTATACAAATGCGTAAAATCTGTGGTGTTTTGTGCAATAAATTTTACTTATTCAGCCTTCTGCACGGTTTGGTCTGCCTTCCTGGGCTGTGCTGCTGCCTGTCTTGGCAAATCAGGATTGCCCTTGGTATTTCCTCCCTTATTTTGAGTAATACCCTTGTAAGAAGAGGTAGAGGGGGAAATGCATAGAGAGGTTTACCCATTGGAAGGTTAGGGCATCCACTTTCCAGGCCTTGCTGCGAGGTTCCCTGGTGCAGAATTTGCTGGGCTGGTGGTTGTTGTGGGAGGCAAACAGGTCCACCTTTGGGGTATCCCATTTCTGGGTTACGAGGCTGAAGGTGTTGTGGTTTAATTACCACTCGTGTGGGTCTAGGAGACTTCTGCTTAAGTTGTCTTCCAGAGAGTTTTGGTTGCCTGGTAGGAATTGTGCTAGCAGGTGAATATGCATGGCTGGGGCCGTGTACCAAAGGGTCATGGCTAGCCTGCAGAGTGGGATCCCCCCTGCTTGTTGATGTACCACATCACTGTGGTGGTGTCTGTTTTGATTAGTAGAGGCCACGGAGAGAGTAGGGGTCTGAAAGCTGTCAGACAGTGAACAGCTAGCATCTCTTTTTGGTTGATGTGCAGATGAATTTGATTTGAGCTGCAGTGGCCCTGAATACAACTGCCGTCCAGGTGTGCACCCCAGGCATAGTCTGATGAGTCTGTGGTTAGGGTCTGGGCGGTGTGAGGTTGTGAAAATGGAAGTCCCTTGTTGTGGTTGCATGCTGCTGCCCACCAAAGAAAATCTTTCCTTAGACAAGGTATCATAGATATAATAGTTTCCAGGTCCTGAGAATGTTGACACCAAAGGCTCTAAGTACCACTGAAGTTTCCTCATATGCAGTCTGGCATATGGAATTAGAAGAATGCAGGAGGCCATGAACCATAGAGCTTGCAGGATTTTCCTTACAGAAAACTGGGTTCTGGTGGCCAGTTGATAGAAGTAGCCTGTCAGGCTTGTTTTTCTGGAGTAAGGAATGCCACCTGGGATGCTGTGTCCAGGCTTGCTCCCAGAAATGCAATTTTCTGACTGGGGACTAGTTTGGATTTTTCATTTATAGTGTATCCCAGTGAGGTCAGGAGGTCCTTTACAAATGTCAGGTGCTGCAACAGCTTTTCCTGACTGCCTGAATCAGGCAGTCATCCAAGTAGGGGTAAATTTGAATATTTGTCTGCAAAAAGCAATGGCTGGAGCCAAGCATTTTGTGAAAACTCTGGGAACAGTGGATAAGCCAAAAGGGAAGGGCAGAGAACAGATAATGCATAGATCCTGCCCTGAAACAGATATTTCCTGAAAGAGTCTCTTGATTGGGATGTGCAGATAGGCCTCTTAGGTCTAGGGTGGCTAACCAAGCATCTTTGAACAGCATAGGAAGAAGCTGCTGGAGGGTGAGCATTTTGAATTTTGCTACCACCAGGAAGGGGTTTAGAATGGATAGATAACAAGATTGGGTTGCCAGGTACCCTCTTCTGGGTACCAGGAAAAGTCTGGAATAGAAACTTTGGCCTATATCTGGTCTGCAGGAACAGGCTGAATTGCCTCATGGAGAGCAGGGAATGAACTTGGTTTTGTGCTTATGGTCCACTGGTTTGGAGGAAGATCTGGGAACCCTTTTGGGGTTGGCAGTGTGTGGAAATAAAATTTGTACCCCTGGGACACAATGTTGAGGATCCATTGATCGTTGGTGATGGAGGCCCATTTTTTTGCATGGGAGGCAAGTTTTCCTCCTAGGAGTGCAAGCAGGTGGGCAGAGGTAAGAGGTGGATTGGAGAAGTCATTGTGAATTCCTTCCATAAGGGGGTGGCTTAGCACTTCCTGTTTTAGAAGTGGAGGTACTCCATTGCTTAGATCTCTGCATTCCCTGGGACTGCTGTCTGGGGGGGTCTGCTTCCCCTAGGTCTAGTCTGTGGTGACCTTGAGGGAGCTGGAAAGGACCTATGTTTTGAAGGGAAATGCCTACTGAATCACAGAGGCTGGACTAGCAAAAAGTCTGCCTGCATAGACTCAGCTTTTTCTTCCATCTTTCTTAAAAATTCCTCTGCTTTGGTGCCAAACAGTCTTTGTTCAGTGGTGCGGCCAACAGTTTTGATTTGACATGGTCTGGCAAGGTCTGTTCCTTAAGCCAAGCATACCTTCTAAGTACAGAACCTGTGACTGCTGCCCTGCAGGATGCTTCTAGGGCATCAAACCCACATTGCAGGGTATGCTTAGAAACTTGGCTTGCAGAATGCATAAGCTCCTGTAATTCTTTATTTTCTGCAGTCTGGGAAGGTAGATAAGTTCCATAGTATGTTGCTGGTATTTCAGCATGTGGAACTGACAATTTAATGCTCAAATGGCAAGAGTTGCAGAGGTGTATATATTTTTTACCCCATCTGTCTAAAGCTTGGGAATCCCTGTCCAAAGGGGTGGGATTCTTAGCTGTGGTTTTTATTCCTTTAGGTCCTTGGAAGATGACCTCTGGGTCAGCAGTAGGATTTTTGAAAACAATTTTGAGAGAGTCAGGGACTCTAATACCAATTAGGTTTCCTGGGAGCAGGAGGTAGAGTATCAGGAGTTAGACTGGATTCCATAAAAACATCATCCACATCATCTAGCACAGGAAGAATGGCCAAGGGTCTGTGCTGTGGCAAATCTAAAATTCCCCAAGTCTCTTTTTGGACTGAGGGTAACCCTGACATTCCCAATGGAAATGCTCTCTCAAGGTATGTAAGGTTTCACCAAAAGAAAAAAATCCTTTGGAGGAGAGGCAGAAGGAATGGATTCCTCTTCATCTGAATCCTCATAAGCAGATAAGAGCATGTCTTCATAATCAGAAACCTCAGAGTCGGACTCTTGGTCAGATAAAGCTGCTGGGGACAAGTCTCTATTTCTTTTAGCAGGGGTAGGCTGACTTCCCCTAATCAGAATAAGGTCTTCCGCCATTTTAAGCATTTGAGATTGAGGCATGGATGCAGGCGCTAGAGCTTGGGTTGTTTTTTTAGACATGGTTCATACCCTGTGCCTTAGAAACTCAGTAGTTTTAGAAAGAACTGAAGACGCGAAAGAAGTCGGCCATTTGTGTTGAATATCTGTAGTGCGAAGAACTTCTTCGGAAGCTGGTGCCTGCACAGCGGCTCCGGACCCATCCAAGGTAGAGACATCCGCAGGTTCTGTAGTCAAGAATCTCATGGCATATTGGACTCCAAATATGTCTCAGTAGCGGCCTGCAAATCCATAGAAGCGGGCCATCAGGGACTGTGAAAGCACCTCACTGAGTACCGGCAAACTGGCGACTAGCTTAATGGAAGCATTGTCGGCCGTTTTGGACCTGTGTGGTCTTATCTCTGTCTTTATCCTTACATTTGCTTGGAAGATCGGTAGTCGGATGGCTTACCGAAGCCATTTCAGAATAAGGAGATTAAGAGTGAAAGTATTTAGCTACGATAAGGGCCCAACGACGTATAGTTCTGGTGTTGAACAAAGCACAAAACTGACAGCGAGGGACATCGTGGTCTGGGCCTAAACAGGTGACAGTAAGAATGGAAATCTTGGTGTGGTATTTGCTTTCCACAGGCGAGACAATTGTTAACTTTTTCTGACATCTGCTAGAGCAAGAAAAAAGGATCCCCAATGGGGTACTTTAGAAGACTTCAACTTCAATTTTGGGAACGAAAACTCAGGTAGCGGCCGACCGGCACTCATGCGAACTGCTTCTGCTTCGGGCTCCTCTGCAAAAAAGACTGATGTAATGGCGTCGGCTGCCTGCTTTTATACCACTGACAACCTGATGTTCATAGGTTCATAGATTCATAGATTAGTACTAGGCTAACTGCCCTTGCGAGCCATTTTAAGCCTAGCCAATTATCCCCCTGTGAGATTCAAACCCTGTACCTTGTGTTTGCAAGACAAACACCTTAACCATTAGGCCACCCACCCAAAAGTCCGAGTGGCATCAACAGATGCAGAAATACTAAGCCACTGGAATTTGGGCCGACTGAGGGCTACCCCTGGCTGGATAACCCAAGTGTGATGACTGAAACAGTGAAACACGAAGAACATCTGAAAATGAAAGGAAGACAGAGAGAAATGTAAAAACTTCCAGGAAAGAAGGGTGAATAGGAATATGAAGGTAAGCAACCTTCAGATCCAAAGACACCAGATAAGCCTGGGGTAGTAAGAGGAAATAGGGTTTGAAAAGTAAACATCCAAAAAGACGGGACCCTGAAAAAAGTGTTTAGCAGGGAGAGATCCATAATAGGTCTCAAAGTGCACGCCTTTCAAGTAACCAGGAATATCCTGGAAAAAAATCCTTTCCCACTTGGGAAGGGGAGATGGTGAAATGGTTTTGGTTCACCAAGTACTCTAGGACATCCAGGAAATGAGGAAGAGGTTCTACAGGTTGAGTAATCCCTGAAAAAAGAAGGGAGAGACTTCCATGCCACAAAGTAATCCAGATGAATGACAGAAAGGACCAAAGTAAATGAAGGGATGAAAACCAATTTGAAAGCTGAAGGGACAAAGGAACCTGGTCTAAGAAAGAGGGAGGGCAAACTATCAAAGAGAAGTAGGCTTACTGGATAAAGGAGGGTCCTGGGCCACAGAAATCTGAGAAGTCTTAGCAATGGTGGGCCACTTACCACCCTTCCTGCTATTAAAGGCCTGGTGAGGATGTCTGTGAACAAAAGCAGCTCTAACAGGATAATTCCTCTGGAATGTAGGGATAGGAGACAAATGTTTAAGGTCCTGCAAGGATTTTCCTTTCTCTTGAAGAGACTTAAAACAAGTCAGCAGTAGTAGTCTCAAAAAGATATTTATTATTCAAGGGAGCATCCAACAACTTGGCTTTAATATCCTCGGGCAAAGACTGGAGATGAAGCCAATAAGAACACCTCATGACAGAAAATCTGGAGCCTTGGAAGAGGCATCAGTAACATCATATCTATACTCAGAGTGGTGAGCCACTTGAGTAGCAGAACTTGGATGCAGCAGTGAAAGTGTGTAACAAGGCAGCCAACAAAGGAGGAACTGCAGATCTTTAGGGGTATCCACCTAAAGCAACTCATAACATCTCCTCTTAATATCGGACACTTAAGAATCCCACTTAAAGTATTCCATCATCCTACCAATTGTCCCCCTAAAGGACAATTCCTCAAAAGGAGACTCAAGTCGAAGACTCATCAGAACCATAAGGCGAAGACATCTGTAAAGAATAGGACAAAGACCCCCCATCAGACTGAAACCTCATCTGAGGAAAACAGTTCCCTAAGCCATTTAGAAGGGGTAGAGGTCCAAGGAGGAGCAGGCACCAAAACCCCTTGAGGAGGCTTCAGGGTCATCAAGGCAGTAAACAAGCCCTCACTAAAGTCTTGGCATTCCCTTTGAGGCTTCTTTGGATGAAACAAAACATGTTTAAGTCTTTTGTCTTTTCTTGGAAGAGACATCAGCCCTAATACCAGAAGCATCCAACCTTGTCAAGATTCAATAAGAACCCAGGACCTCTTCCCTGACAAATATCTGCAGAATCCCTTTAAGACCTTCAGAGGTAATCAACTGCGGGTCCTCCTAGACGTCTGAAGACACCTGCAAAGCCTCACAGGATTTGCAAAAATAACATACCCAGGCCTGCCTCAGACTACGTCACAGCAGAGGAAGTGTGTATACACTCCAAAAGGCCTACAAAGCTATTAGCTACTTCTAGGACAACGTCTAGTGGAGGCTAGATGGCTAAGAATCTGTCAGAGACTTTTTGGCCTTCTTACCTAATGGAAGTAACTGGGGTTAAATAATTCTGCCATGTTACCCTGGGCTGTTTAAGCTGTTGATTTTCTAGATAAATGGCCAGGGAAGTCAAACTGCTACAGAGTGCCTTGGGCACAAATGCCTTGCAGATACTACAAGATGCATGGTCATGGGAAGAGTCCACACAGAGACGCTGCTCATAATGATCCTTTTGGGGAATCTGCCTCCCACACAGACTTTTTTCCTTCTTGGAAAGCATGAACTCTGAGAAGCAAACTAAATTATAAGACCAAAGAAAAGATTAAAAGAACTCCAAAGAGGCACTTATCTGATGACTAGGTATTCAGCACAGCAACAAGGCATTCAGACCAATAAGCAATAATGGCGTTCAGACTGGCATCAAAATAGTTCTGGGTAACTGCATGTGTATGCCACTTTTATGCCCTGTGTTCTGTGCAGGACGTATGAGACACATAGCACATACTAGATTATGCTTTGGTATACTGGTGAATCTCGGGCTTCCCTGGGCGAGAGATCCCAATTGTTAATACTGCAACACTGATACAGAAGGACATCTAAGGTTAACCAAAAAACACGAAAGAGAAAGAAGGGGTAAGAAGTAGTGAAAGCATTTTAAACTTGCTTTTTTTGGAACCAGAAAAATTCTTGAATAAAAACGTCTTCCCAACTGCGAAGGATGAACTGTTTCTATTATCCATGAGAAAGGATATGTTGTAGCACAGAAGGAACAGAGGGTTTGGTCTGGTAGATGTGGAATAATTCCCTGGAAAGGAAGGATTTCTTTCCATAGTCATCTGTACCTCTGTGAAATTAGTTTCAATATTCTTACCTACAACAACTTCTTGCCAAAGAGACAGAGAAGACTTTCTGGAAGGGATAAGGGGCTGGCCAGGGTGGTATGAGGCATCTCTTAAATCAAAAGCCAACAACCTGCACAAGTGTAGTTAATAGGTGCATGGCCAAACTGTAAGCTCCAACAAACAAAACAGGCCAGTACTCATCTTAGTGGAACCAAATTATAGTATTTTATTATATATTCACATACCGGTTTCAGCTGTATAAGCCTTCATCACTGACTGATGAAGGCTTATACAGCCAAAACCGGTATGTGAATATGTAATAAAATACTATAATTTGGTTCCACTAATATTAGAGTGCTGGCCTGTTTTGTTTGTTGCATCCTTTAAATCGTTAGATTTATTAGACTGTCTTTTGTTCTGGGGGGGGGGGGGGTTCCTTTCTTTCTTTTGGTAACCTTCCTGCCATTGTATTTAGACTGTTTTGTTTCTTGCCAAAACTGGCAGAGGGAGAAGAAATACCCTTGGAAAATTTAGAGAAGGGCTGAGATTCCTTGCATCAGCTTACCCCCCCCCCCCATCACATTTTTGATAACCTCTGCAGCAGACCGTCCAAAACTAAATCTCTATCCAAAGGCAAACCTAATCTCATTTTTAACATCTTTTGGGGTGTTCTAAAATGTAGACGCAAACCTCACAGTGCCAGTGGCAAAAGCCCTGCATTTAGTATTGACAGAATCACAAAACACACTTAAACAATAAGTAGTGACCTGAGAACAAGAAGAAACAGAACTAAACCACACAAAGCAAATTTTCCTCACATGAAGAACCTGCAGATAAAACAATTTATCGTACTTTCACAACTAACATGAGCCTGACAATTTAAAATAAGAAATAAAGTTGCAAAGGCAAACACTCCACCCCCCCCCCCCCAACGTATCAATTGTTTTATCATCCTTGTTAGAAGGGAAAGAACTAGAATTAACAAAATACTTGGCAGCAGCTGAATTAACTAAAGCTATAGCTCTGGGCTAGGTCTAGAATGAGTGTATAGCAATTTGAAACACTGAGGAACTTTGTAGATTATCTGCTTTCTTAGGTGCAGCAGGCTGGCTATCAGGGAAACCACTGGGAATTCCACTTGTAACATTTCATAGTACCTTCTGAGGGACTGAAGCTTGTGTTCTCCCACTGAAAACACTGGTATAATCTGGAAACAGTCTCTGAGAAAGAATCATTGTCAAGGAGATTCAGATAACACTCTCCCCCCAGAGTCTGAATCAGAATTATGAGGAGAAAAATCTGATCTGTCCCATTATATTTCTCTCCAAATTCAATTTCTTGAATCACTTCAGAAAAAGAGGAATCCCTTTTTCTCTTACCAGCAACCACCTGATAAGAAAGGCTGATAACCTGTACAAGATTTTCAGTTTTTTTTTTTTTTTTTAATTATACAGGAAAGTTAGGACAAAGGGTTTTTAATGGCAACAGCTTCCCCAAGGATGGGCACAAAAGTGTGGCTGAGCGGAGGCAACTTTGATGCCCCTTCTCCCAACACCAACAAAAGTGCCTCTCCCTTGCCCACTGAAGGAACCTCAAGTGCAAAGGACATTGCAAAGTCCTGGTCTACAGTGGATTTCTGAACGAACTTTGAGATCAAGGGGAATGGGGGAAAGGCATGAAGTAGACTGGGAGACCAATCGCGAGTGAGAGCACACCTCAGGGACTCCCCCTGTGGGGGAATCAGGGCAAAACAGTTGCTGCATTTGCTGTTTAGGGTAGAAGCAAAAAGGCTGTAGCAAGGCTGGCCCTATCTGCAGAAAATATCCTCGGTTACATTTTGGTTGAGGGACCACTCGTGAGCCAAGAGAATGGATCTGCTTAATTTGTCTGCTATCATGTTGGACTTCCCCAGAATGTGCATTGCTAGAACACAGTTGGAGGAGATTACATATTGCCACACAGATGGCTTCTCAACACAGGGTAAAATCTGGTTCCCCCTTGCTTGTTTACGTACCAGATCGCTGCCATGTTGTCTTAGTGAACTGCAACTTTCCCTAGAGAAGAGTGGCTTAGAATACTTGCAAAGTGAGGAGCACAGCTCTCATCTCCAGGACATCTATGTGCAGGTTTGGCTCATCTGCAGACCAGGTTCCTTGGACCACTCTCACCAGATAATGCCCCCCCACCCTACCTGGGAGGCAGCCATGGTCACAGTGGCCTGCAGCTTTGGGGGAACAAGGGTCAGCCTTGCAACAACTGGTCTGACTGCATCCACCATAAGAGGGATCTTCTGCATGTGCTGGTTATCAGAATCTGGTGGGACATGGAATGAAGAAAAATCTACCACTGGGCAGCTAGAAGCCGCTGTAGAACTCTCATAAGGAATCTGGTTAAAGGGACTAGTACTACTGCCACAGCCATTGACCCCAACACCTGAAGAACGTGATGTGCGTCTACCTTCAGATTTCAAAGCAACCCGTTTATCATCTGATCATTAATACTCTCTGAAGTTGGAAGTTTGGCAATCTGAGTATTGTTCAAAACCACTCCAATGAACTCAGAGGTCTGTATCGGTTGCAGATGTAATTTTTGGTAGTTTGTGATATGTAATTTTTGGTAGTTTGTGATACCCAATTGTGCACCAAACTGAAGAACTGAGTCAGTGTGTTTAACAGTAGATGCCTGGTCACGGTAGAGATGAGACTGCGGTCTTCATAAGGAAACACCCTGAATCCTCGTCTCAGGTGAGCCACAACCACTGCCATACATTTGAACACTGGGGTTGTGGTGAGACCAAAGGGCAGTGCTCTTAACTGGAAATGACTGGCTCCCAAACGGAAGCATAGGTTTCTTCTGGAGAACCTATCCATCTTTATATGGTAGTACATGTCCTGAAGATCTGCTGATCACATCCAATAGTCTTTGTCCAAGAATGGAGGTATGGACTGCACCAAGACCATTCGGAACTTGAGAAAACACTGCTAGGAACCACCACGATAAAATAAAAAGTCCAGTTTATTTTAAAACAAGCGCTTTCACGCATACAAATGCGCTTCATCAGGTTATAGTTTATACATAAAAGGCGCCCATTTATATAGTAAAGCAGTCATCAATTTAACAAGATAATCTTCTTGCTTCCACTCTGACCTTTAGAGCAGGGTCGCTGGGGCGTGGAAAAATGTATGCCCATGACAGACTGTCTTACCTTCCTTCTCACACCTGGAAAGGGTACCCAACTGTTGGTCAAAAAAAAGAACCACCACCAAACAGGGAGTTGACAAAGGAAGACTTAAAGGGCTCCGCAAAGTCACATAAGCGCATCCAGATGCCAGAACCCGCCCTACTAGTCTCTTCGGCTGTGTGCAATAAGCCACATGGAAGAGCTAGCTATAGAGTGTAGTGTCACTAGCTGGGAAGATACCTTTTGAGGTACCCCCTCAGCTACTGCTCCATCCATGGTATCTGTTAACTCCATAATCAGATTCCTTTGTAACCTTATAAAATGGGAAAGGTAGTTCAGCGATCGCAAAGCAGATGTCACTGAAAAGAACACGTGCTTCCCACATCTATCCATCGTCCTATAATCTTTATTAAGAGGGTGGAGAGAAGAATTCTCCTCAGAGTTATTTTGGTCGCTGTCGCCATGGCATCTACTGCAACACCCTTAGTCCAAAAGGCTTTATCTGATGGAACTGTAATTATCTTGTTTGATTTCCAGTTCAACATGTTCAGTGGAATCTGGGGTCTCCCACACCCTCCTAGAAATCAAACCAATGAGCTCATTGGTGGGCAGTTATCCAGGAGAAAGATGGGCGAGAACCAAAAGCTTCCAGGTACAGTGTCTCCTCCAGGACTGCTAAACTGCCAGTTGCCTCTCTGTTTAAGCATTTCTAAGATTTCTCCAAAGGATACATCCTCAGGAGATGACCATGAGGATCTTTCTCACTCAAAGTCGGTGTCTTCCATTGCAGACTCCTCAGTGGAGTCCAAATGTTTCCTCTTACAAAGTCTCTTCTCAGGAACCTCCTTAGGGGGAGAGACTGAGTAGGTATCCAAAAAGACAGGGGCACCCTGCTGGATATCCTGGTGCTTTAGATCTCCCTGTCCTAGTGGAACATCCTGGATGGAAGAGGTACGTAGGTATTCCAGGCAGAACTGAGGATCTGCAGGGGGAAGATGCCCTTTTAGTTACAGTAGCAGCTATTGCCCTCTCCAGGGCCCCAAAGGCTGATTGCTCCTGAGTGGAAGAGGACTCCAAACACACAAGACAAAGCCCCTCCAACCCAGATGACTGCTCACCTTAGGCAGAAGTTGGAGCAGAGCTCACATGTACAGACACCACGAGCTGCATAGACTATTCCTACTGTCTGGGAGTCTAATGCTCTTGAGGACTGTGACCGTCACTGTGGTTCTGGGCAAAGGCCTGACTTGAAGATGTTCTGGGATCTGACCTAAAGGAAACCAGGTGCATTGGATCGGAGGGCTCTGAAACTTGCTCTGAAGTTGGAGGACAATCTAGACGTGGGGAGTAGTAGACTCTAGCAGCACCGGAGCAGAGTGGGTCAGGGCTGAGGGTGACTTGGTTATAACCCTGCGCCCACAGAATCTTCTGCACCAAATGCTCCACGTCATCCTCAGTAAGGCTCCTGGTTGAAGAAGAGGAGCCAGATTGGGATCTCTGCCTGGGCAAAATGTGAATGGTACTCTGAAAGGCAAAGGATCATAGGTTGGAGAGTACCTGGTCTGAAGAAGAGTCGTAATAGGCTTAAAGGCAGTCTTTTTTGGATCCAAGCCCATTCTTATCAGATGACTCTGGAGCCAAGGATACCAGATCTGACCATCAGTAATCGGTGCTGATGGCCCAACAGATCTTTCTCGGCATGTTTTGAAATTTTTCGTCTTCAACTCAGAAGTATCCGATGGAGCCAATGAAGGGCATTTCTTGCCCTTATCATCAGATTTCACAGACAGGGAAGAAGTAGGACTAGACTGAACAGACTGATTTAAACGCCGGTTTTACTGGAGTTGCAATGGCAAATAACAGTTCTCCAAATGTAAAGGCCCTAAGCAATACACACACAAGTTGTGTGAATTAATGAGTGGGATTTTATGTCCGCATTTGGAACGCTTTTGTTTGTCCGACATAAGAAGCCAGGCACGTGGAATAAAGTTAGAATATATATATATATATATATATATATATATATATATATATATATATATATATATATATATATATAGCCAAAGTGTATGTGGCTTTCGCCACCCCATGTAATGATACAAAAGTGTACAATTTAAATTAAATTTAGTTTACTGTGCCTCTGTCTAGCAAAGACACAGAGATGACCCCCCGGGTATCACACACACACATATACATATACATATACATACATATATATGTATGCATGTATGGATTAACTTTATATCTCAAAACTCAAATATCGAATTTCAGAATCTCGAGCCCATAAAGTGGAAAATCCAAATAACCGAAACCACAAAACCCCAAAAGCCTAAATCCCGAAACCACAAAACCGTGAAATTCAAACTCCCGACACTTTCAAAAACAAATACAACACACACAACTAAACAACCATACACACACCTACCCTGGGCAAGCCCTCCTGCACCCTCCACCCCCCCTACTTAAATATTCTAAGTCCAGTGTTGCACTACATACACACACATGAAACACCACCACACTAAATTCCTCTCTCACACACACACCACAGTAAAACACACTACAGCCCCCTACCCAACACCCTTAAACACTTACCTGAATCCATGAATACAGCGCAACACCAGAACCGCCAATTCAAAATCTCCCGCATTCGAGATTTTGAATTTTGCACTTCTGGGGTTGCAATCTTCCGATCCTTCCACTTTATGAGCTTGAGATTCTGAAATAAATAAATAGAGAGAAAATTTAGAGGGAGGGTAAAACTACTAACGATAGTAGTTAAGGCCATCTAAAAAAGTAAGGGAAGAGGGGGAAAACTGTACTACAAATTCCTAACTTAGAACATACTTTCACAAACAGAAAAGTAAATCTAAGCATCAAAAATATGTGGAAGGCTTTCCCCCCACATGGAACTTGGCTGCACAGCAATGGAACAGCAGATACTGACAGTCCATCTTCAAAAGCCTGCAAAGGAGCACTCGTCAGGAAAACTTTTAAGGGCTTGTCACCCAAACCTGTTTTTTAGTTTACTCAGCTCGAGCTGACTTAACTGTTGCGGTACATGGAAGATGCCTGAAGCTTTGGAAGCTGGCTGATCGGCTACCCATATAGCTAAAGTTACTGCAGCAGTGAATAAGAGCACTATTCTCTGTTATCCCTGCTTAAGACCAGTCTTCTCTGTTTTGACACAAGACAATCTTTTGCATTTGGATAAGCAAGATTTGCTACTAGAAGATTTTCTTGCCTTAACACCTGCTACACAACCTCAGTGAAAAGGTGCCCAAAAGGCATTATCCATGCAGTTAAACCGAGATTTTAATGTTTGGAAGAATGGAGGACAATCTAGATGTGGGCAGTAGTAGAGTAATGTTTGGAAGAATCAAAGATCCACTATCCTGTGTGAGCAGCTTCAGTCTGAGGATTTTTTTGGTCATTTACCACTGTCAGTTGTGCAAGAAGTGAACACCAATGTCATCTGAGCCACAATGTAGCCAGTAACACTGCTACTAATTCCTAATCTACTGAAGGACTTGTTAGAGAAAATAACGGCAAGCATGAAGAATATTCCCATACAGAGAACTGAAAATGCATCAGTTTTAAAGGACTTTCTGCAAGGTGTCCTGTAGAACCACAGTTATAGTTGTCTGCAGAACTGGTATAGAAGCAGTGGCAGTATCTGCAGTAGGGTTCTTTCACAGAAATTTGAGGCAGCATCTGGTACTCTAGAGAACCCATCAGGTTGCCTTGAAGCTGGAGATTCAGAATCTGGAGATACAGATTTCTGCAGAAAAGGCAACCTTAAGCACCCCAAACTGGAAGGATGGGTACAGGTTTGGGAGAAGCTCGCATCTCTTTTGTGAATTCAGCACCTGTTCCTTCCCATTTAAAGGAATCTCATTTGGGAAGTAGCACCTCCAAAGATACTGTTCTCACTTGAGGAATCCAAGGAAGGAGTACCTCAGATTCTGATCAACAGTACGGGGGGTGGAATTTGTGAAGCGCAGTCCAAGCCTTGGTCAGAAAACATTCTTTGACAGGAGAAGGAACTTTCATCCTATTAACTAGACTTGCAGAATATGATGCTGGGAAAGTGGGTAAATGGGGTTGGATAGCCTTAAATAAGCCTTGCACACAGAATGAAACCAATCCTCTATTGTTCCCTTTTGAGAAGAGGGAGCCGGAGAAAGACAAATGTTTTGTCTTCGGAGTGCATTTCATTGAAGCCATGTATATGGTTTTAGGTGCTGAATCCATGAGTGACCTTCCAATACCTTCCCTCATCTGTACTTTATGTAGAACCTCCCTCACAAAATATCATTGTTCTCTCTTCTTGGCATACCCAGACATGCAGTTTGTTTAGCTGTGAGGTTCTCAAGACATTGCAGCCTTGGAAGGGGATACACTAAAAGGGCCAAAAAAGCAGACAGATGGCCTGAGAGCTGCATACGTACCTCCAGTCATTGATCAGAGACCGTACAAGAGAGTTGGACTTGCTGATTATGTCACATCTCTCAACTTCTTTTTCTTCTTCTTATGAAGAGGTATGCTGTTGGGGAAACTGAATGACATGGATACTTGCACGAAGTCTTTCAGATTGTTGTTTTCTAAAAATATTCTGAAGCAATTAAGTCTAAGCTTTGTGGACAGGCTAGATATACGATATCCTTGGCAGGATACAACCCATGTAGTACAGGCTACTGCAACGGTAATCTAATGAAAAATCTCAATGTTACCATATGGTGAACATAGTAGTACTAGTGGTGGTTATATTATACTCTTGGGGGGGGGTTCAATTAGGGAAGAATGCTTGTAGTTTGGAAGTACTTTTTGCATATACTAATTCTAGGATAGCTACTTCATATGACGTGTCTGCTGGCTACATAAAAGTGGTAAGGCAATTTCAAACAGCAATGGCCTCAAGGCAAAACAGGGTTTCTTAAATGGAGGCTCAAGCTGGAAAACTATCACATACCAAGTGAAAGCTGGAGAAAGTAGCAATGTGCATGTTGAAGCATAAGGAAACTTCAAAATAATTAAGCAACACTTGATAGAAAAACAAGAAATAGCGATTGCCATCTACTATCCAGAAAAATTTAAAACATTTCAATTACCACAAAAATTTTATATATGGAAGGCTTCTGGCTGCTTACTAAATTGTCATTTCCAGGAAAAATAAAATACAACTTTGTACCTATTCTGGGGAGCATGGGTACAGAGTAGAGCTTTCTCACTTGGAAGATTCTTCCAAGTGATGATCAATTTAAGTTGGGACAAGATTATGCTGATGCTGGGAAGAGAACAGACTGTGCTTCACTAGAATTAATGCTTTCAGATCACTGCACAGTTGACAGGAATCCAAGATCATTTGTTCCCTTCCCACAGACTCTTTAAACAATTTTCTGGTGATAGCATGTTTTCCCTTTGATATTTCCCTATACCTGTGCGAGTGGATGGTTTTCCACTGGTGGGAAGGATTAGCATTCTGCAAGTTAGCACAATATGTTATGTGCACCACAGGAGAGCTTAGAGGTTTCAGGCAAACAGAGCTGTGTTGACAGGGACCATTTGGCATACTGGTTAAGGTCTTCACCTCTCATGAACAAGGTTTAATCTTGACATCTGGCCAATGCCTACACACACAGTTGACATGTTCTCCCAGTGTCTGTGGGGTTTCCTCCCACTTCCAAAAGCAGGCTGAGAGTTTCCATCTCAAAGCTCTTCCAAGAATGGAGTTGTGAGCAGCAGCACAGACTATACATGATGCCTTATGGGGGAAGAACCATATAGACCAACCTCTTTAGGCATCTACTGTGAAGCAGAAGATACAAGAACATGGATCACAGACTGTGCTGCGGCAGGGCTAGCCACTCGACAGTGTAAAATATCACTCTGATTCAATCATATTGACCAATGTCACCAAATGGGCATGGATCTTTGCTGGGGATGAGTGGGTTGAGGACCTAGTCTACTCCAACCTATGGCAGGGATCCATGCTACCGGTGGGAGGGGTGTTTGGGCCCCTGTTGAACAGGGCATGCCCACCATAAAGCCCAGCAGCCATGTGTCAAGCTATTGGCTGGCCAGTGTCCAGTTGCCCAAGCTTAGGTTACCTAGGAAAGCTCAACAAAATCAAACTACGAATTGCTACACTCTGTAGGTTCACTAACAGGATGTAGCTTGAAGTGCACACCAAAGTTTGTAAGGAGGGTGGACATCCTATGTATGCAGATCCCAAGATAGAAGGGCAGTGCAGGAAAGTCACTTGGCTGGGGGGGGGGGGGCAAAGTTTATTACACAGGATGGAGTAAAAACTAGAAATGGTGTGGGGATTGTGGTGATGGGCAAGCTTCAGAAGACAGAAGGATGTCATCAGAAATAGTGACAGACTTGTGGCAAACTACAGTGTAAGGATAAAGTAGTAGTAATAATCTAAGCCTATGCTTCACAGCAGGGTTGGGATAGTAAGGAAGCTAGTGTGGTCAGACAGCAGTTGCAGGACATCATGAAATGGTGTTGACAATGTTGACCTGAATGCATCTAAATAAAGACAGACAGAACAGGACACAAGAACTGCCAGAGTCCACATGGGTGGGGCAACAGGAATAAGAGACTAAACTAAATAACTGGCAAATTGCTTGATGGTAGCCAACACATCAGTAAGAGACAGCCACAAGATCACCCAAGAGTGGCCAACATGCAACTCAGGTAATCTTCCTCCTACTGAGAGGGGGGGGGGGGGGGGCAAACAGCAATTGCAAAACGCATCCCCGGTAAAGCAGTCTGACTACAGCATAAACCAATGGTTGCCATGATCAGCTGCAAGCAATGGTCAAAAAAGGCTCTAAAGGTCAGAAACCAGACTGAAGACCTGGAAGCTGACTGAAAGCACAAAAGTTCAAGACATTACTTGGGGCTTTAGCATCTCGGGAGGAAGAGGAAACGGGTATAGCTGAAGAATGTCAACGCCTCAAAGTAGCATGTTTAAGGATTACAAGACAGATATGCAGCCAAATGTTGTTGTCTTTCGGCTTTTCTCAGTTAGGGGTCGCCACAGCAGAACTCCAGTCCACTAATGATTGGCAGTAGATTTTCACGGTGCCGAGTTGCCAGCTCGAAGCCCAGCCTTCAACGAAGATACGCCCATTCACGCATGTCTTTCGGAATGCCACTCGACCCATGGGGAGGACATGCAGACTCCACACAGAAGGCACTCCCGCACACTAGCTGAGAATCGAACGGGAGAACCTCTTGCTGTGAGGCAACAACGCTACCGCTGCACCACCGTGGATTACAGATATGCAGCCAAATCTGGTATGGAAATAAGGTGTATAAGAAAAGCTGGAGATAGAATGCAGAAGTCCAGGAAGTCATCAAAAGAATTGAGTACAAGAAAAAGTGAGAGAGAGAAAGAAAGGGTGAGCCAGACCAGAAAGGAATACTGTTTAGCTAGCAAACAGGCTAAGAGAGAAGTTGCAAAGATCAAGACGCCAGAGACACTCTACCAACTTCTGGAAACTGACTTAGTAGATGGCACAAAAACTAATCCGATGGAAAGACAAAAAAAGATGGTCAGACATCCTTTATAAAGGATGCCAGCAATAACCTGCTCATCAGTCCACAGGACAAAGGCAGATACGAGTACTTCCAACAGCTTCTGAATGAAGAAAATCCCACAGAAGCTGTACTGCCCCAGACACAGTCTATGATGAAAGAGGAGGAGATGCCCATCATAGAAGAACAGCACTAAGGAAACTTAAGTCAGGAAAAGTAGCAGGCTCAGATGAGGTCACAGCAGATATGCTAAAGATGTTGGGGAAGATAACAGAGAAATGGCTCCTGAGGATACTCACAGCAGTACAGAGAGAAAGGCGCATCCCAGATGACTTGAGAACATTAGTGCCAGTGTTCAAGAATAAAAGGGATATTTGAAACTATGGGCAGCATAGAGGTACCAGACTCCTATCACACTGCATGAAAGTTATAGAGAGGATGATTAACAAATAAACAAAGTAGTAAAAAGTAAAATGCGAAATATGCAGTTCAGATTCAGATCAGGACGCAGCACAACTGACCCAGTGTTTGCAGTGAGAGACAGTTGAGAAGTTAGAGATTAGAACAAGTCCAACTGGGCATTTCTATACTTTGAGAAAGCATACAAGGTCCTAAAGTTGATTTGGGACGTCCTGTGGTAGTTTGAAGTCCCAGAAACATTGGTAGAATTACTGCAGACTAAGTACATAAGACTCAGTGACAAGTATGAACACATCAGTCTCACAGAGGTTCCCAGTGGAAGTGGGTGTGTCAAAGTTCAGACTCAGACTTGCTGTTCATACCGGTGATGGATTATATTAAACAGGTCGGGGGGATGTACGCAGACAATGTGGCATTACAGGCAGACTGCACAAGAACTTCAGCAAAGGGTAGGGGAATGAAATGCAAAACTGAAGCTACATTGGATGAAAGAGTACAGATATGACCGTTGTAATGGCAGCAAACGGGAGAAACTGGAAGAAGCTCAGAAATGAGACAGAAGGGAAAATACAGCTTCAAGTACCTGGGAGGGGTGGCTGAGAAGGGAAGTTTGAAAAATGAGGTCAAAGTGAGAATAAAAGGGGCTGCAGACAACTGGCACAGTGTCAGGAATACTGTATGACAGAAAAATGTCAAAAAATCTGAAAAGTAAGGTGCACAAAACATTGCTGCAATTAGTACTACTGTATGGTACAGAAATCTGGGCAGTAAAGGCAGAGCAGTTGAGGAATCTAGAGGTGATGAAGTGCCAGAGATGGATGGTAGGATGCATACTGTGGAACAGATGAAGAGGAGGGCATCAGAGCAGAAGCCAAAGTAGATCCAATTGCAGAGGAGGGGAACCAATGATAATCTTTTTGCAGGGGTTGGGGATGAAGATGTAGAGAGCTGCTCTTCTCTTTTGCTAGACCAAGATCATCATCAACCTTAGGAGGGGAATAGGACTGCTCCATTCTGGGGGTGTCCAAACGCTATGAAACCTTAAAAGAACAGATATTCACCAGTGGCCAATTCGTAAGAGTAAGGAATTATACTACAGAAGTAATCCTTAATGAACATTATGAAAACTGAAAGTGACAATTCTTTTACTACACAAAACAAATGCAAGACAAGCTGTTAAGAAATGTTAGCCTGTGCACTCAGTGATAGATGGTTAGGTTCTTGCTCCACCATGTCCAACATCAGGGCTCAGGCAAAATCTAGATCAAGTACATTTGAAGAAAAAAATGCTGAGGAGACAGTCCAAAGGCACAGCCAAAAGTATGTTGGAAGAAAAAATACAGTCATTCCTTTGTGAATATTTTTGCTGCACAACTATTTAGCTTCACTTAGAGAGATTTTTGCAGTCTCTTAAACTTGCGACAATTAGAGTTTTCATAGGATCATGGGAGCAATAAGACATCTGAGCTGTGAGGCAAATTCCACCTTGCTAGCACCCAGCCCTTAGGCCTTGCCTCTCTTCATAGATGGCCAAGCCAGTCATACCAAGGATGAACTTATGAATAACTCATGCAGCTGTCTAGCTTTTTCATAAAGGCAGACCAATGAGTCACACCACCTTTAAGAGAGTTGCTTCAGATAAGGGGTTGGTGCTGTGTGACTAATCTATTCCTCCATCTGGTCTTTTTTGGAGTAGTTTTAGATCTCTGGTCTTAGTGTTAACTGAACGGTTTGATTTATTGAGGTGTAAAAGAGTTCTTGGATTACTGGATCTTGTGCAGCCCTATAAGCAAGGTGCAGGTCACCCTTAAGTAGCCTATATGAAGCCAAGTACAGGGAGAAAGCCTTCAGTCTTTCTTGGTAGTTCAAATCTTAAGATCCTGATCTATTTAGTTACAAACCTCTTGGGTCTTTCCAATTGCTCGATATGCTTAGTAAGGTACATCCCAAAGAAATGTCATCAATGATGGGTCTATCAGTTAATTAGTACAAAGAGGTGAAGACTACTTTCACTCGTGAAGAAATACTTCTTGCTATGATCTGTTTAAGTTAAAAGGATTTCCCTACCACTGCTGCAATGTGATGGTCAAATGTAACGGAGCTGTTCAAAACGAAAACATTTTGAGAGGCATGGGTACTTTGAAGTCGTGCGTTATCTATGCTAGAGCAAGGAGTGCATATCAAATGATACAGTGTTGCACCTTTTGATGTTGAGCTTAAACTAATTTTTAGTACACTAGCTATTGAAAAGTATAAGCTCCTGTTAGGGTACCTATATATCAGAGGGGAATTTGAAGATTACAAGCTTATCCACAAACTTCAACCAAACTTTTTGCTTGACAAATGAAGATCTGAGAAGTTAATATCAGAGATCCCAGCACACATACCTGCAGAATTCCACTGTTGCCTTCATGCTCACAGAGGACGCCCCCCCCCCACCCACTCTGCCATGCAAGCTGTCCAAGCCAGTTGGCTATCCATCACATATGGGCCAATTATGTTTTATTATATATGCATGTGGTATGATATCAAATGCCTTAGTGAGGTCAAGGTAAGCAATGTTGACAGCTTGCCCAGAGACTGAGTAACCTTCTCAAGTTCACAAGATTCATTAGACAGGCTCTACCTTTTACAGTGCCAAACTGCTAGGCTAGAATCTGAAAACTTTTAATATGATCATTTATACACACGTTTCATGGCTTTGCATACAAGACTCGTTAGGCTGATGGGTCCAATTCCTTGGGTCTGTGGTGGGGGCCACATTTGTGGAGTGGCATCACAATAGCTGTGTGACACTCCCATAGGACAAAGCCTGTTGCTAGACTAAGGGTGAAGAGGTTGAGGAGTGGGGTACACCACCGTGCTTGCTTAGTGCTACTAATTAAGCCAACCATATATATTGACAGGCCCCTTGGATGGCTGTTTTGGACAGAACCTTCAAAACAGGCTCTTTCATGATGGGTGGTGGCTAGATTCGGTCAGGGATAAGTGGGTTAGGAACAGAGGGCTCAGAGGTGAAGCTGGCACTAAACTTGTTTGATAGTATGTTGGCAGTAGCAACTGGACTGAAGTAGGTAGTACCCATCATAAATAAGCTTGCAGCAATGTTGGGTGTTATTGTTCTGATATAACTAAAGGAGAAGTTGTTGCCTTTGGCTTCTGTAGCAGGCTAAGTTCATGTAATGCCTTTGTTTTTCTTGTGTCCTTTTTTTAGTTGATCTAGCTGTTTGATGCTCTGCTTAATTTGGGGGTCATTTGTTCTGTTACATAGATTAGGATCTTCCTTTTTGTTATATAGTTTAAATGTTTAAGAGCCACCACATTGGTTTACTTTTAAATCTCTCCATTTGCTTGGATCTATTTGGACCTGACAATGTAATACATTTGTCTATGTGGGAGTAGAACATTTCTTTGTAACTATGCAGCATCAACATTATGGGTAATGAAGTCTATAAATTAGAGTATAACCATCAATGAATTGTAGGAGATTTGTACATTTGAAGGACATGAATTCTGAACATTTGTTTGACAGTTTGAAGATTTTGATGGAGAAGGTTGCACATTTCTGGTCTGATTTGACCAGTGAGGGAGATAGCATCTGTATGTACAATTCCAAAGGCAAGTTTATGACCAGGTCAAGTATATTCTGTTCTCTAGTAGGTTCTTTAACAATCTGGTCCAGTGAGTTTCTTTTTATAAGCTGAATATTCTGTGTTGGTGGTACAGGTCCCCTAGTTAATAATGGAGCACTTAATCACCTAGGATAATGGTATTTCTACATGAGTTCATCCAAAATATTTAGAAATGTGTGAGATTCCGGAGACACTGAAGGTTCTGTAGCATGTTTCGATCAGGTATGGCTCGTTTTTAGTGGGATTTGGAATTTCTACAAGCTCTGCTTGATGATCTCTTGGCATCTATCTCTATGTAATATGGCCTTTAACATATATGGATATGCCACCACAGTTTCCATCATGTTTAAATGACGGTTAAGCACAAAACTCTGGTAATGAGGGAGTATTCTCTGGGCACTTGGACTAGGTTTCTGTAACACATACATGAATACTCCCAAGTGCACTTGTGGGATGCTAGACAGTGTCAATATTATTCATGACATCTAGACAGTGTCATGATGCAGTCTTTTTCATAACTTGTGATGAACAGAAGCACAGACATTCAACTAACCACCAACCTCTGCAACCATCTTATTGCTCAACATGTTTGCCCATATAGTAGTTTCAACTACGTAATAAATCACAGCAGGTGGGAAACTATGGAAAGAATCCGTTTCTTACAAAAGATTGCAAACTCAAGCTTT
This sequence comes from Protopterus annectens, assembly GCF_019279795.1. Taxonomy (NCBI): domain Eukaryota; kingdom Metazoa; phylum Chordata; order Ceratodontiformes; family Protopteridae; genus Protopterus; species Protopterus annectens. The sequence goes on from NC_056743.1 coordinate 684,206,558, forward strand.
TCCTGAGACTGCTGACCTGCATTTTTTTTTGTTCAAGTTTGAAACCCCAGCACATCAGAAACAATTATCCAGTCAAGACTTGCTTGACATAGCACATCTTGGGCAAATACTGCTGTAGATTGTTACTTTTTACTACTTTTCCCCCTTCGTACGGACACTAAAGATGCCAACTCAGAGCATAATTGACCTTTTACATTACTTCCCCACCAATTTTATTTTGCACCTTCGTATTCATATTGAAAAAAAGTGTCCCAGATACAGCAAGTAGCTTTAGGACTAGGACTGTATACGTTTCACAGCCATAATAGTTAAACTAGACACTATTCTGTTGAAAAACAAACAGGGGCATGCAAAAGAAGCCAAGTATTATACTTCAGTGAAGAGAAAAGGACGAGAACTACTCAAAGAAAATAAAGACAGACTACTACTGGCTGCAAGAACTGAACAATCCAGACAGTAAGCCAGAAGGAGTAAAATGTCTTTTTAATTTCTCCAAGTCTTTTGGGTTTCTAATACCATGGCGGGAATGGACCCTATTCCTAAGTCAAATGTCCAGTGTGACTTCTTCAATGGGTGATCAGAGCACCCTGGAGAGGACAGAATTGGCTTCTCCAGAACATGGAAAGAATCACAGCTGTTCAAGTGTACTTAAACAGTAAACAATTAAAATCACTGCTGCAGTAGCCTATAGCTATATGGATAGATTCCCAAAGTTGAGAGTCTGGAATGGGACACAATGAGAGTTTAGCAGCCCCAGGAGAATGGTCCTACTAAGGTCCTATTAAGGACCAAGTAGCTGCCTCTAAAATGCTTAGAGGCCACCCTTTTTCCAATATGCCATCAAAGAAGCCAAGGCCCTAGTAGTGAGCCTTGACCCTTGCTCTGCCTGAAGTGTGCTATAGTGGATAATAGGGACACCTATCTGGATAGTGTGTTTTGACAAAGGTTGCCCTATTTCTGTTCACTGGAAATGAGCAGCCATTTAGCTCGCCCTTTCGTAAAGGATTTAGCTCCATCAAGGTAATTCTAGAGTTGCCCATGCACAATTTTGCAAAGCAGTGGTTTTCAACCTCTGAGGCCGGGGCCCAGTAAAATCTTTTTTATACAAGACGAGGGCCTGGTCCCAACAAATTTACTCAAATACCTTTCCAAAGCAGGAGGATGTCAAATTGTCAGCAAAACACATCACACACACGCCAAATATTTATATATGCAAAGTATCTAATTTAATAAAGAAATGTAGGAATCTCTCAATTCTAAACACTAGTTCCAACAGTAACTAACATTTTGCATGCAAAAACGCAGCACTTTAATAGTTTAATACAGCAATTATAAGTTCTTGAAAAAGTTTCTTTTATTTTAGCTCAGTTTTTGAAGGTTTTAGTTAAGCTGAGACTTTTTCTTTCAATTAGCTTATTAATTCTTGGATGAATTGAAGTGATAGCCAAACGGTGACTGTCAGAAAGTTGCAAGCAGTTTTTCCGTTTTATTTTAAGCAAAGTCATGGCAGAAAATGCAGTTTCATAAAGATATGTGGTGGAAAAATAAGTCTCATTGCTATTTCATGTAAAGTGGGATAATAATTTCTCATTCTTATCCAGAATTTATTACTCAATTAAAAGTACTTCCCAGTCCTTTGTCTGATGATAATTCAACAAGCTGAGGAGTTTCTTCATGGGAAAGAGCTGTCTGTGCTCAACAAAAGTGCTCACAATCCACATTTTGCCTCCGGGGATCCTCATTTTAAATATAATAATTTTCAAAACGACATCTTCAAGTGAGCTGCAATAATATCTGAAACTGAATTCTGTGAATAGAAAACATCTGCTTCCATAATATAATCAGAGTACAATAAACATTTCATGGTTTCCTTCTGCAATATTATGCCAGAGTTTGTGAATAATTCAATCTCGTTCCAAGCATTAAATATTGTTGTATCTGGACCTTAAAGTTTTGAGTTCAACTCGTTTATGTAAGTATGTCACCGAGATATGCCAGCATGGCTACCCATTTGTTATCCTGGAAATAATGGGACAGATCATTTCCTTCTCAATTAGAAACAGCTAAACGTCCTTCCAGAGTTCATATAACCTCTTGAGGACTTTACCTCGGAACAGCCAAAGAACTTCCGAATGGAAAAGAAGACTTTGATGATTGGAGCCCATTTCATGACAATTCTTTTAACAGTCTTGTGTTTAAAGCACTGTTTTTATAAAATTAATAATTTTAATGGATTGAGACAGGACTTCATTCAGCTCAGGTGCCGTTTTCTGGAGGCCAGGTTTTGCCTATGAATGCAGCAATGCGTCGACAATAAGTTACCGCCCACCAGATCCTTAATTTTAGTGAATACACCTGAATTTCTACCTGTAAGACTGGCAATGCCGTCAGTACAAACTCAAAGACAGCTTTTCCATTCCAGTCCTCTCTTCAAAGAAACCGTTTAAGACTTTGAAAATGTCACTGCTGGCAGTGGGAGTAGATAATGTCTTCCTTCATCATCTCGTTCATCATGGTCAATATATTGTACATACGCAAGTAAAATGCTGTTCTGAATATCTGTAGATTCACCCAGTTGTAATGCAAACAAGTTCGACTTTTTAAATTTTTTCATTGAGTTGCATTTCTGTATCTTTTGCCAGATCAGATATCCACATTTCAACTGCATCATTCGACAATGGGATCTCTTTCATTTTACTTGCCGCAGACTGGCCTAATACTTCATTACAAGATGTAATCAAAGAGGGCTTAATGACATCTTCGCCAATGGAAAACATTTTTTTACATTTAGCCATCTGTAATATTAAATAAGATGCTGTCAGTGGTTGAAGCGTGGGAAATAATTTTCTTTTCTATTTTAAGTGCATCTCTTATGCACAAAGAATTTCAGGGGTTTGTTGGAGATAATGTTTTGTGCTGAGATGTCTCATAAGTCGCAATGGTTTCATAGCGTCATTTTCAAGAACAGTAGCACAAATGACATTGAGGTCATGGCAATTGGTCAGTGTCAGGGCATTGTGTGACACCAAATTTTAAATGGCTGTCCATGTACTTACAAGTGAATGCAGACTTTCTTGTGTGCTGCTAGTTTCCCCCTTCCTTTTGTACATCCTGAAGATTGCTCTGTAGGCTTAAGGTGGATGAATCGGTATTTTTTGCATCACAAACACCTTCATTTCTTAACACGAAAATTAAACAGTCCCTTGTCTCTTATTCATATTAAAATGCAAATCTATAGGCCTGTCTCTAAAAAAAGAACCATGGCACTCGAAACAAGCACTAGCAGACTGGGTAACTTGCTAACCACAGAATGATTATAGCAGTTTCTGAAAACTGCTGCCCTTATCTGCCACTTCCCGTGCTTGGCTGAAACATGCTGAAGGTCTACACACCAGATTTCATAAAACTAAACCACACAGTTACAGCAAGTAGAGAGGGCACGCTCCCTTGAATCTATACACAAAGCAGAATGCAGTAGCATGCAGGTGGCGGTCAAAGTATCATACAAGTAACATGTACAGTGAATATGAAATGCAACAAAAAACTAACATACGCATAATAAAAAGTGCACCCTCCCCCCACAACCATGTGTTGCTACTTAAGGCCTTAAATATGTAAAGATCAGTGGACCGGCAAATTAGTTCCTTGCTTTTCGACTTCTGTCTGTATATATTTCAGTCTAACTCACAAACAGTACTAAATCTAGCAACTTTCTATGTTTATAAGAGCAGTCTTTAAAATCTGTTCCGATTTTTTGCGGTTCTTGATGCTGGTGCCAGGTCTCACACGCACGCACACACCACTCTTCTGATCTCTCTCACACACACACTTTCTCATTCATACATGCATTCACTCACACATCGCTCTCTCACACACACACACACACACACACACACACACACACACAGTCTCACTCTCTGAAACTGTAGGCTTTGGAAGAAGAAATAGCTCCAGCAGGCCCCAGCAGTGTAATTCAAAGCAATCTGTTTAACGGTGATGGTTACAGTAAAGTGAACCAACAGTGAATAAACATTGGATTCTAAAACACTAAGATACTCAATGAAGCCACAGACTTGGGTTCTTGCTGTGGTAAAGTAGGCAACTCAGACCCATTCGTTAAAATCCTGGTCTATATTACATATTCGAAGTTCCCTAACTCCGAACACCTAATGGTCGAACCATTATTTTTGGCGTTACAGATCTTAAAAAATAACTACACAACAGACAAAACAATAACTTGTTGTAAAGCAGGGGTCAAGCCCCCCTGCACCCCCCGCTACTTAAATATACCAACTTCCGAGACTGCACCACATTGAAGTGAATGGAAACCTTCACTTACGGACACTTTCAAATGCTCAAACTTTTACAAATTCAAACGCATGGTCTCGACCATATGTGGTTCGTACTTGTAAAAGTTAGACTACGTGATAGGAACCCTTAAAAATCCATGCATGTTTTACCATGCCCGACAAACTCAATGAGTATGCACCCTTTAACAAATTTTCAGAAGAAATAAAGCAACAAGATATTTTCCTCCTCCTGAGAGTTTACAAACTTGCAATACAGAACGCATGTCCTTGTTATATGAAATGATAGAGTTTGGTTTAACTTCTGTTTTATAATATAAAACTGCTACACTCTAAATGCAGTTTTCTGTTCGCCAGGCGTCATGACTTCACAACAGTGTTTCTCAACTGCTTGCGGCCCAGTATAATTGATGCCAGGGTCCAGTACCTGGCCACAGCCTGGCATTTGAGACACTGGTATAGAGAATTCTCTCCCTCCGGTTTGGGGTTCTGGAAAGAAAAAAACAGAATGATGGCTTGATTCAAAGTAAACTGAAACTTTGAAGAACAAATCCTCGCATTCATGCCTAAAATTAACCTATCTCCATAGAAAACAGAATAGTGCTCGCCTACCATAAGAGCATGCAACTCAGACACTCTTCTTGAAGCTGTCGGAGCAATAAGCAACAGTCTTCCATTGAACCAGCTCATCTGGCTGATATGACTTAGGAGACTATTAACTTTTCCAGCACAAGAAGGTGCCACACATTTCCTCACTGGTCTGACAAGCAAAGCACTTTTCAACAACTTGAGCAAAGAATAAATAGAAAGGGGAGTATCTATAGGCAGACATGCCAAAATAGGCAAAAGATGAACTTTTGACAAGCAGAGAATATAGGCCAGAGGATAACTCACAAAGATTGTAAAACCCATGGTACAGAAACCCAGAAAGGGCCCTGGTTCTTAGTGCAGCACCAGCTATCAAGTATCTTTCATTCACCAATACAAGATTACCCAGTAGCAGCATCTTGGCCTCCTTTAAATACCCGATGCATGTCCTCAAAAAAAAAAAGGAGGGATGCCTTACCGAAACTTCATAATGTCCCTGGAGAACAGTGGAAAGGACAGAAAAGTATTTAGGAACACTCCCATCCAACAGAATGGAAAAGCAGACCACAGGTGGAGACTACAGATATTTTAGAGTACATAATAGCCAACATATTTCACATTTATGCTTTGGTTTATCTTTTGGTTCCAAAGACCTTGTATTTTTACCTCCCTGGACACAATTCCCCATGCAAAATCAGATGCATCTGTTACAGAATGAGCAGTGTGACAGAATGGGAGGCATGGATTCAGAAGTATTTGGTCTACCCACCACTAACTTCCTCTTCACCAATGCCAATCATGGGTGCGAATTTTGGCCCAAAACCATGAAACACAGAATTTCTCTCATGTGCACCCTTTGCAACAAGAAAAATGAGAATCAGATGCTATGAACCCTAGAACCCTGAGGTACTCTGGCGGAAGCTCAACACCAATTAGAGAACCTCAAAAAAAAAAAACTTCCAGAGATCCACCTTTTGCATGGAGCAATGCAGCAGGCACCAAAGAAATACAATCATGTGAGAAGGAACAGGATTTTTGAAATGTTTACCTGTCATTTTAAAATGTTAACTTTGACAAATAGGTTGAAAAAGGATAGGTCGGAGAAGTGGTCCCCAAGAGAGATTTTTGTCACCAGAAAAATTCATGAATAAAATCCCTTTCCACAGTGGTCTGGCAATGGATTCTCTAACCCAAGAAAAGCATTTGATTGATGACCTGGAGGGAAGAGGAAGTATGATCTGGATATGCTAGGAATTCCAGAAAGGGAGATGGGTTACAGGTGGCAGTGGAAGAGTGTTTCTGAACTGTTAGTACTTATTTGTCTGAAACAATCTGATTGCAAAGAAGGTGGAAAATCACACTCCGACAAACTTAAAGGAGGAGTAGGGAAGGGGAAGAATGCTGCATGCATTCTGCATTTTTGGACTGGCTTTTTCTAGATAATTCAGTCTTTTTCTTTGACCCTTCCAGACAATTTTTTTCTTTAATTTCAGCAAGTTTTCAACAAGCAGAATCTTCTTATTTTACTTCTTTAAAAAGTGAGAGGTTTTAGCAGTGTTGGAGGGCTGAAAAATCTAAGCAGCCATATTAATCAAGTTCCTTCTAACTGTTTGGGTCCTTCTGCTTCCCATGTTCTCAAAATGAGCCAATTTAAAGGTGAAGCTAAAGCTTTCAGACTTTTCAGAAAACTACATACCCTAGCAAAGTGCCTCAGAGTTGTAAGCTGCTGCTCTGGTTGCAGAGTTAACAGTTATAAGCACTTTTCAAAGACTATCTAGATACACAAGAAACAATTATAGAGGACCTACCCTCCTGAAGATGGCAAACTGGCAGAAATGCCCTACATACTGTCAAAACAAGCCACCAAATATTTTAACAAATTAGCTTGAAAATTCATAATTTTGAAGGATAATGTAGTAGAATACATTCTCTTCCTGGACTAGACATAGAAACAGCTATAGGGTCAGACCTGGGATGAGAAACAATTCTTTGTAAAAGTGAGGAATTTTTAAGTCGGTCTGCCATTTTAGGGGCTGCATATGGCCTGCAATACGCCTCAAAAGCATCCTGCAAGGCTGGCAACAAACAGGAATAGAGTAGGTTGTGGCAAACCCACCTATAATTTCCTCTGAGAAATATCAACTTGCTCCCACTGAAATATATTGTTCATCCTAGAAAGTGACTCAGAAAAAAGAAAATTCCTTCAATAGAGATTAAAGAAAAAAGACCTTAGGTGTCGTCCACAGCTTCAGGCTTCAGACTGTTAAAACACAATTTATTAATCGCTTAAAAAGTGAAGCTAACACTATGTAAACTTCACTAGAATATGATGAACTGAAAGTAGTTGAGTATCCAAACGGCTGTCATCCACAGCTTCAAACTTCAGGCTGTTAAAACTCAATTTATTGAAAGCTTAAAAAGAGAAGCTGACAAAATGCAAACTTCACTGAAATAATCAGCCTAGTGATTAACATCCACAACTTTAGGCTTCAAGTTGTTAAAGCACAGTTAATAGCACACTTAATAGCTTCTTTGTAAGCAAAGCTGACAAAAACATACTTCACTGGAGCGTAAAAAGCTGAAAAGATGAAATTGTCCAAACAATGGGCGCTTTCGGCAGATGCCTTCTTCAGATCGTAAACTTTCCTCTGAATCAGAATCTGGGAATATGGGCGGGGGGGGGGCTGCCCTATCCCTTTCATTTTCATCGGACAGGGAATCCACAGAAACTGAGGAAACATTTTCCCCAAAAATTCCAGCCACATTCAAACAGTTTTAAGGTTTGCGATCAACCTTTAGCCAAAGTAATACACTCTCTCCATAAGAGAAAAAAATTTCTCAGAAGATAAACGTTTAAGTTTCCTTTTGTTAGAGGAACATCTTTAGAAGGGGACGACTCCAGTATGGATCATCATCACAGGGAAGAGGTCTCTAACCAGCTATGAAGGGACAAACACAGGCAATTCTCACAAGACCAAAAGAAAGGTTCTCCTATGTCCACTGGAAACACCATGACAGCCGGAGGATACTGCTAATCCCAAGTCCATGGTGGCTGAAAGAACTACACCAGTGATCTCGGAGACAGAAATTAATGGTCTGAGGAACCAATAACGGCCACTACAGTCTCACCCACCAGCAGCTGAGGCATCACTTGAGCCCGCTGTGCTATAAAGGGATCCTTGCACGTCCTCTTTTTCCTAGGTCTGGAATAAGGCAGAACCACTGAACTGGCAAACTGTTCAATTGTTTCCAGAGAATAAGACCAGATTCTTGGTTAGCACTGCTACAAGCCTGACCAGTTAAGTTGTTAAAGAAGTGGACACAAAGCAGTACACACGCGACTTAGTAATTAGACCCAAGCACTAAAGTCGTCCACATTTCCTAACAAAGAGCGCCACAATTCAGCCCTAGTACTAAAAGATAATAGAAGGAAAACTGTCTGACATACCAGTCATCTTGTCAAAACAGACAAATTTCTGGTATTCTTAGAGACAAAATGTCAGAAGAAAAAATTCAAACGAGTCGCATCTGCTTCAGGCGATGAATTTTCCTTTATTAGCAGCTAACCAGATTACACAGCATGTTGGCCAAGATGTCCGGTCTGGACTGATCTGATCTCCTCTGATCTGATCAACTTGTTTACAGACATCAACTTTTATACTGCAAGCAAAACAACTTTTTGTTACATTTCTGTCCGTTGACAGGTGGCTATGAAAAACATATAGGAAAAACATGTTAATCACAAATTATCTCAAACCCACAGCTAGTACAGAATGTTCAAGAAGTACAAAATGTTCAATTCAACAACAGTAGCTCAAATTTTCCAGGACACAGCCTGCCCTAGTAAATTAACTCTTACTCGGCTGTGCGTCCTTATCCCAGGCTTCAATGAGCTATAACCAAATCTCTTTATTCTGAAATGCAGAAAACAGATATCATTCAGGTTCATAAGCAATGCTGCATTTTGTTCACAGATGAGGCCCATCTTTGATAGGCATATCCCAACAAACAACATGTTCACTTTGCAAGAACAGGAAAAAGACAAATAACAGTATGTTTTTAAAACTTTTTCTCAACATTTCCCCCCTGAAAACACTTATTTTTTTTTTTATTTCAGCAATATATGGTAAAAACTAAGTTTTTCTTTGCATACATTACTTCATTGGCAAGACAAATTTTTAAACTTCAAAAACATTTGCAGAGAGTCACATTTCAATGTATTCACTTTCACCAGTCTGTTGCAATTGCTGGTACATAGTCTTCGTAACAGCAGTATCAATCAGTCTTTGTAGAAGACCTCTGATACAGGGTATACAGCAACCACATACCACCACGATAGCCACAGCGACTCCAACGGACACCAGGAAACTGCTGATGAGATGACTCCATTTTCCAAACCACACTTGTAGAAAGTCTGTAAAGGGATTATTTACCCCAGAGTACTCTGCCAATTCTTCGGATAACATCTCCAAACCTTTCAAAGCTCGAGTGATACTTCCATCAGGCGCAGTGTTGTTTGGAATATATGTACAACAGAAAGTCCCAAACATCTTGAAAACTCCTTCTTTGGCCAGGAGCATATCCAATGCAATTCGATTCTGCCATGCCACCTGCGAAGTGGCCTCCAGTTGTTCAGCAATTCCTTTCAATGCATCTCTGGTATAGTTCGCAAAATGCTGCTGGTTATAGTAAATGTAGTTGATCCAGTCCACATTCTTATTAGGTTGAATCCAGACAAAGATGGATGTAAAACCAGCTGCTATTTGGTTTATTGCTTTGTATTCATCAGGTACGCCTCTTGGTACGCCAATGCTATCGATGTAGACACAGTTATCGAAAGATTGCTTCGGTGCCTCTTTCTTCTACTCAACCACTTCGGCTTTATTTCAAGTTCTCTTATGAAATTGCTTGCTGGAACTGGGAAAAATGTAGAATGGCAGAATTAACTTTACAAGTGCACAAGTTCCCTTCCAGGGAATCGTAAGCCTTGATCTGAGTTTGTTATCTCCACATAACCACCATACGTCTGCTAAACTATGAGTTTGGTTCTCCAGAAATGGATTCTCATTGCCATTCACAGTAACATTGCAATAGCTCTGTCCCATATTGCCATAATTTTTCCCTGTGCCATCTCTGGAAATGCACATATATGAATCTGGATAGGAAATCGCTGCAGGCAGTTTCTCAACTTTGCTTATGACCGGAAAACGCCGAGTTTCATCTTTGCATTTATCTTCAGTTTTGTTGAAGAATAATTTCAACAGACACGTTAGGTTACCTTCATCTTGCATCAATGGGACTGTTGCTAATCGCAGTTTACCTTCAGCACAAGAAATACAGTTCTCACGATGTGCTTCTCGGGTACTATATCTAACCCAAGATAACCATTCATTATGGTGTACGAATCCAGTCTCAAGTAACAATTGTTGTTCTTTTGTGAAGGCAAAATCTGCTTTATTTGTAGCATTCTTAAAGCTTTGTACTTTAAGTTGGAGGGTCCCCAAAGGATCAGTTCTAGTTGGAAGAGACACTCAGATTCCATAAACTCCTGAATCACTTTCTTGTGGTGACACAATGTAGTAACTACTCCGGGTACCTTGGAAATGCGCTATTTTTATTCTTTGTTTTCTGCTTTTATCTTTCTCTGGTATCACTGCACCACTTGTTTCCCATCCATTCACATCTGTTGACCACCAAACACTTGACCAGGACGTACACTCTCTATTGCACAAGTATTTTGCACGAGTCAAGAAATTATTATTGTTCCATTTAGAACAGTCCAAAATTCCTTCACAAAGTTTCACCTTAAACACAGTAGTAACACCTGTTTACGCTTGCAGCACCACCATTCCTTTTTCTCTTGCAACTGTTCCTTCTTGTATGGACATATTTATGTTCGCCACAAAAATCATCATCATGTGACAGTTCAAGTACCAGTTGAACATGGCCATCCTCCCTAAGGACTACCTCGCACCATTGGTTTCTTCACTGGGTTTGAGACGAACTAACACCTTTTGGGCTAATTCCCCTTTGTAGCCAGACTTTGCGCTCAGAGGTCCGGTGGAGTTTGACCGATATCAATGGCAGAAGGAAGAGCCTTGAGTTTTTTTTTACAGTGGGTGATATGAATATCCACGAAGTCCTCTCAGCGATCTTTACAGCCGTAGGTGTCGAGATAAGTACTTCGTGTATGGGCCTTCCCACCTGGGGGATGACCAATTCTTTCTCTTCACAATTCGGATCCACACCCAGTCCCCGGGTGCCATGCTTAAGGTTTCATTTCTGAAATCTGCAAAGGAGTCATTGGTTACAAGAGATTTGATATTTAGCAGCTTCTTCATATAATCCGCTAGATCCTAACCCCCCTCACGTTCTGCTGGCAACCATCCTTGCCACCGCGGGACGTAATATGGTCTCCCAAATAAAAGTTCAAATGGTGTAAGTCCTTTGTAGGAAGGTGAGATTCGCATGTACAGGAGTGCCAACGGAAGGCATGCAGTCCATGACCTATGTATTTCTGCCATTAGTTTGCAGAGCTTACTCTTCAAGACACTGTTGTGTTTCCACCAGTCCAGCTGATTGGGGATGGTAAGCACAATGATTTTTGAGATCAATTTGAAACACTTGACCCAATTTGAAACACTTGACCCAATTTCTGAACAATCTGGTTAACAAAATGAGACCCATTATCACTGTAAATGTGTCTCTTTAGGCCAAATCGGGGAATTATTTCTGCAGTCAAAAGCTTTGCTACTGTTTGTGCATTCGGATGCTTCACTGGAAAAGCTTCTACCCATTTAGAAATAGCATCAATAATGACCAAACAGAACCTTTTTTCCTCTGAGGGTGTCAATTCAATAAAGTCCATACAGAGTGTGTGGAATGGATACGGAGGGGTAGGGAATGTCTGCTGAGACTTCTTAACTCCCCCCTGAGCATGATACTTTGCACATAATAAACAAGATAAACAGAATTGCTTTGCATAAGTTGAAAACCCTTTACACCAAAACACCTTAGACACTATTTGAATCATCGTCTGTACTCCTACATGGGCAGGTCCATGGCTAACCAATGCAGCATACCTAAAAAGGTTTGAGGACAATACCATTTTGCCATATGATGCCCTATACAACCCACTCAGTGATACCATATTTTACCCAACGACATTTTTCATTCTGTGTCGTCAACGTTTGCATTACTTTTAGTGTCTCCAAGTCTAAGAGGTGTCCGGGCTCCAAATCATCATGTAAAAGCAAATCATTTTCTTGAGCTGCCTTTTTTGCAGCCATATCAGCAAGGGCATTTCCCCTGGAGACGGGATCTTTTCTGTTGGTATGTGCGGAACATTTACATATCGCTATCTGAAGTGGTAGTTGCACTGCATCTAACAACTGTAAAATTAAATCTCTGTAATTTATTGGTTTGCCTGTCGCAGTAACCATTCCCCTATTCTTCCATAGTTGAGCGAAAACATGTACAGTGGAGAAAGCATATTGACTATCTGTATAAACTGTCACTTTTTTACCCTCCCCTAAGGTACAAGCTCGAGTCAAAGCCACCAACTCAGCTGCCTGTGCAGAATAAATGTTTGAAAATCCTTTTGCCTCCAAAACTTCAGTTTCTGTGGTGACAGCATACCCTACTAGTGTTTTTCCTACAGTGTCTTTCTTTACTGATCCGTCTACAAACAAAACGAGATCAGAATCTATCAACGGAATATCAGTTAAATCTGGTCAGGAAAGTACTTTGTCATGAATGCTCTCTAAACAAACGTGTGGAGCACCTTCTTCTGGAGTCGGCAAAAGTGTCGCCGGATTAAGAGTAGTACATCTTTCTATGGTCATATGAGGCTGTGTCAGCAGCACTGTCATACACGACAAATGTCAACTAGGAGATAAAAAGGTTATCTTATCTTGCAAAAGTATAGTAGCTACTGAATGTGGAACCCGCAATTGTAATGAGTGAAACAAAACTAATGATGCTGAGGCTTGTACTGCCATGGCGGCCGCCACCACAGCTTGAACACAATGCGGCAATGCCCTTACAACAGGATCTAATCTGGAGGAGTAGAAAGCTATCGGCCTCTGTTTATCCCCATGTACTTGTACCAGAACCGAAGTCATATATGCTCCCTTACAATCAACCATTTGTACAAACGGCTTAGAATAGTTCGGAAAACCCAAAACAGAGGATCCTGCTATCAATTGCTTAATTCTAATAAATGCCTGCATTGCCTTATTTGTCCACTGTATATTATTCTTAACCGCCATGGGAGTATCATAGATCAGTGCGGTCAATGGCCCTACTTCCTCAGCATAGTTAGGGATTCAACTTCTACAAAAATTAGTCACACCTAAAAAGGACATTCTCCCGCTTAGTCGTAGGCATAGGTGCGCCTCAAGAATTGCTCGTTTTCTTTTGTTCTCCAATTGTCTACCTGCCTGCGAAATTAAACACAAGTACTTTACTTGTGCTTTCCACAATTGTAACTTTTCTTTATTTACCTTATGTCCTTGCTCAGCTAAAAAACTAAGAAGGGCAAGGGTATCCTTTCTACAACTTTCCTGCGTGGGTGAGGTCAACAAAATATCATCTACATACAACAGAACCTGGCTTCCCTCTGGTGGAACAAACTGAGCTAAATTCGCAGCCATTTCTTGTGCGAATATTGTCGGACTCTCACAATAGCCCTGTGGCAATCTGGTGTAGGTGTATCTTTTACCTTGATAACTGAATGCAAACCAAAATCTACTCTCCTTGTGTAGTGGTATGGAGAAAAAGGCATTGCTTATATCTATGACAGAAAAATATCTGTGCGGAGGTAATAAATCATTAAGTAATGTATAGGGGTCAGGGACCACCAGTGCTCTTGGGATCACAGCCGAATTAACTGCTTGTAAATCCTGAACCAACCTCCATGACCTATCCGGTTTCTTTACAGGAAACAACGGAGTATTGCAGGGCGAATCTGGGCATTCAACAAGAATTCCTACCTGTTTTAGCTGCTCAATAACTGGCTTAATTCCTTCCTCTGCTTGCTTACTTAGCGGGTATTGGTGATTATGAGGTCTAAAACCTGACTTTGGAGTTGTACAAACTTCACCTGCTGTTTTCATCAGTCCTACATCCCCTTTACCTTTTGACCATAAATCTACAGGTAATGCACTTAACGCACTATCTTCCTCTTGAGTTAGGAGGATTTGTCATGCCATTTCTGTTTTGTCATCCCTGAGGTGCACACTTGGTTGTGCCCAAGTCACCCAATTTAATCTTTGTACTTGGATCTGTTGATCCTTCAACTGACTTTCAGACATTGTGTCCCAATTTGTTACCTTTTTCGCCAATGTGTCCCCACCACTTTAGTAAATGAAATGTGGGCTATAACCTGAGCGATATAAAGAACTCATTTCCTTGGTCAAAGTACAGGTCACTACTGTATTACCTTGCTTATCCCAAAACATATCATTCAAAATTATCCTTGCACATTTGTGCCTAAAGAATTCTTTTTCAAATTCTTTATCCGGACCAGGGGCCTGTCTGTAGTACATAGTACAATGTAAGTGTGCCGCAACCTGTGGTGACCCACTCCTAGATTTACTTAAAGCTAGGTTGATCAAATCTCTATCAACCCTCCCCGGCCCGTTTGAAATCAAGTCCTGGCTATACCAGTAAAACAAGTCTTGTACTCCTTGTACCACCAAGCCATCCGCTAACCTTTTTGCCTCAATGCCTTTAGGTGTGGGAATTGCCGCTATTCCAAACAAATGCATCAAATCTCTTCCCAGCAGATTAACTGGACAAACTTTAGATATAATTACCCTACACCTAACAGTTTGGTTTGTTTGCGGATCTGTGAACAATAGAGGATGAGACAGTGGTTCCTTATAGATTTTCCCGTTTGCCGCTTTCACAAGGACAAACTCATCTGTTTCTCAGTTTGGGGGTAGAACTGCTGGACCCAAAAGTGTACGCGATGCACCTGAATCACATAAAAACTCCACTTTGTCCCCCAACCAAAAACTCTATCATGGGTTTTTGATCCAGATGCATAGCAATACCCAAATGTGCCAGGTTTATGACTTCACAGTCACAATCCCGCCCTTCCTTAATTTCCTGGGTGTCCTGACATTCATCGCAGAGAGTGTCTGCCTCATCATCATCACAATCATTCTCGCTTTCTTCTTCTCTACAATAATCACAATAATGAATTTGGCACTTTCCTTATCATATAGTCATGCGGAGCCCTTGTTTGTAAGCTGTGGGGGATGTTGCCACTCTTCGCAGTCGGCAGCAAAGTGCCCATGTCTACCGCATTTAAAACATTCTCCATGTTTTAATCCCCTCATATTCCTCTGAATGTCCACCCTGTTTATAAGTGTCCCATTTCAGGCCACCACGGCGCCCTTGCCCCCTTTGGTCCTGTACCAAAAATATACCACCATCATCCCCTACTGCTAACATTTGTACTTTCTTTTTTAAATTGAAATGTCGCTCAGCATGCCGTGCATATTCAAACAAAGGTTGCAGTCTACATGTTCTGTGATCAACCATATGCTTAGTTATAAAACTTTTTATCGGAGCCTTACAAAATTTAAGAAAAGTGTTTTTCAATTGCTGTTCGCACGGACTATTAGTCTGATCCTGCGGAATCATCATTCCACAATGGTTATTGAACACTTCTGTCAATCTTACAATATAGTGATCCACAGATTCATCATCATTTTGGATGCACTGATTTATTACTGTCCAATCTGCTCTTGGACGCCACTTATCAGAAATTCTCTCCAACACATCAGTGACTCGCGTGTCTAACACCCCAGAATTATGCTTTAATGTAGTGCCGTCATCTGCCTTACATGTCTACGTACCACAAACTAAGTGCCAATCTGGACCCAGGATTTGTCGCACTACTTGTTCTACTTCTAAACCATTTAGATGATAAACGCATACCAACTATGTCCTCAGAAAACTTTTGAAAATTAACCTTGGGATGAGGAATACCATCCGTAGCTCGTTTTATATCCTCTCTAGCCCAGGGACAATAAACTAAAACAGTTGGCTCTTGTCCAACATCCCCTGCTTGTGGGTTTGCAACTTGTATTAAGGGAAGGGCTTCTGAGTGGTCAGAAAGTTTAATGGCCCAACGTCCTTGCCCTGCTGGTCCCGACCTTAACTGCATAGGTTGGTCTACCTGTTGCAAAGCAACCTTGGGTACTATGGGAATTTGCGGGTAAATTGGAGGGGTCACAACGTTTCCTTGAGCAGTCAATAACCCACCCTGCTGTACAGATCCCACATCTTCAGACTGATATTGAGGAGGTTCCGCCGGTACAGCAGCAGCAATTTCCCCATACAGTGGGGCAGTTGCCTGCCTTTGTACCGCACAAACTGTATGCTCATCCTCCTTATCTAAAAATAAAGCTAAGTTTGCACTTGGCACCAGTGATCCCTTTTGATTTATTTTTTCATTTTCCTGGCACTGTTTTTCTTTTGTAGCTCGTTTGACTCTTCTAACCATTTTTGTGCTTGGGGAAATCTCAATTGTCTTTGTTTTTTAGTTCTAGTTCCCGCATCTCTTTTCAAATCTCTAACCAATTTTGCACAGGCATTCTTATTCAGTGTACCATCAAAATCATCTCGACTTCCACTTTTTCAAAAATTTAACATTATTTTTGTTTAAACCTTTCATATACTTAGCATCAACATTTAAACAGGCATCACTCTCACACTTGCAGCAACTCGAACCCATGTTTCCCCTAGATTTCTTATTTTACCCCCCCCCCTTTTTTTTTCAGGTATTTAGGACTGTATCAAAATTATTTTACAGGGCTTATTATAAAATGGGACTATCTTAATGGGTGACTAACAAAATAATCTTAACAAGTAATCCTACCCACCCTCAACTAAAAATAAAACCTTGTCGACTAGATTAAATTAAACGAAATTTATTTTTCATCCAACCTGAACCAGATGAGACTCCGTTGCCCCTTTTCGTTCAGAAACCATCCCTCAAAGAGGGATCAGAGAGCGGCTGGCCTCTCTTCAACGACAAATCAGTCGGAGGGCTTTCAGTCGAGGGAATCTTAAGATGAGAAACCCTCACCTGCACAGGTTTTTCAGTCTCTGTCGGCCTGATCCGTATCCTCGTAGAGGTTGCCGGTCCGAAGGACCAAAATGTCAGAAGAAAAAATTCAAACGAGTCGCATCTGCCTCAGGTGATGAATTTTCCTTTATTAGCAGCTAACCAGATTACACAGCATGTTGGTCAAGATGTCCGGTCTGGACTGATCTGATCTCCTCTGATCAACTTGTTTACTGACATCAACTTTTATACTGCAAGCAAAACAACTTTGTTACTTTTCTGACCGTTGACAGTTGGCTATGAAAAACATATAGGAAAAACATGTTTATCACAAATTACCGCAAACCCACAGCTAGAACAGAATGTTCAAATACAAAATGTTCAATTCAACAATGGTAGCTCAAATTTTCCAGGACACAGCCTGCCCTAGTAAATTAACTTTTACTCGGCCGTGCGTCCTTATCCCAGGCTTCACTGAGCTATAACCAAATCTATTTATTCTGAAATCCAGAAAACAAGATATCATTCAGGTTCACAAGCAATGCTGCATTTTGTTCACAGATGAGGCCCATCTTTGATAGGCATATCCCAACAAATAACATGTTCACTTTGCAAGAACAGGAAAAAGACAAACAGTATGTTTTTAAAACTTTTTCTCTTAACACAAAACACTTGTTCCTAAACCGGGATTTACCTGCCCGGCAATGTAGGTTAGAGCAAATACTGGAGGTTTTGCCACCCAAGCACCAGATTTTATCCTTTGGTGCCTTGCGCCACCTGCAGCCTGGGCATGTGTGAAAGGGGCCAAAGAATTTAAAAGACTGGCCAGCTTTTACGTCCTTGGCAGGATATAACCCACAGCTATATAAGCTACTGCAGCAGTGATTTACAAGAGTAAACGTCTAGATGCGATACAAATGATGGGGCAGAGTAAGTGGCCGGAACAGGCAGAATAATAGGAATGTCTCAAGTGAGGTCAGAGAAAAGGAATCATTTGTGGAGGCCAGTATGGAGTTAAGACTGATTTTAGACTTCTGTAGCTTGCTTTTCTAGATGAACCTCAGAGGAGATGGACTAAAGTACAAGACTCCCAGAGGCCACTTCTAGACCACAGCATCTCTGATATAGCCCCTAGGATTGAGGAAAAAGCAGCTTCCTTTTCTGACTGAATTCCAGAAAAAGTGGATAATGTAGCCCAATCCTACACACTCATAACTTCTCACAAAATGACAAGATAGGAACAATTGCCCCTTATTAGCTAATTTACCAAACTACAAAATAAACTGATTTGCCAAATGTAGTGCCTCCTTCCCACTTATACTTTTGTGATGGCTACCACCAGTGGAGTAGGCAGATGAAAGGGAAGGACCTTGATTAATTTGGGAAGATGCAGCAACCAATATAGGTGTGACCTTGCAGACTTTGGAGATCTACACAAGAAAGGGGGACTGGGTCTAAAATCTGAGATCACTGAACTCATCTACTGCAACACCTATCATTAGCATTTGACATGGTGAATTACTGGTATGACAGCAGTCATTAGACCCAGCACCTTGAGGGAGAGAGATGGACAAAAATGTGAGACTCTAGAGATAAAAGTATAGCCTGTCCACTAGCAGACATGTCTGCTACAAAATAATCTAAGCTGCAACCGACTAATGTGAGCTGTGAGGGGGACTACTAGGATTTTGAGGCTCACAGTAACAATTAAAAAGGGAACAAAATTCAGACAGACCCTAAACAGAAACTGAAGTGATGGAGCAGTTAGGAAGATGTCCTCCAGGTAAGGAATGTTTGGACTCTCTGCAGTCTATGGTCGATTGCAGACACGCATTTTGTGAACACCATGGGGGGGGGGGGTTAAGGCCAAATGGAAAATTCCCGACCTAGCAATGAGAACAGAACAAATTCAAACTCCTTTAAGATGTTGATAACGAAGACAGGAGTCTTCAAGGTAGAGAGCATATTCATCACCAGACTGAAAAACAAGGAAGAAATAACTATACTCTGAAGAAAACATGAAAAATCACAGTAAAGTGGCTTATGCCAATTACATCTAGTATTGGGCTGAGGTCCTTGCACTTTCTACCACCAAAAAGAATCTGAAATAACATTCAGACACACTCTGGTCTGATGGAAACATCTTGGATTTGTTTTCCTAGTTTCAACTTGTTTTGACTAAATGGAATGTCAGGCTAGGCTAATGATCAGCATGTTGTACACACTTACTCTGGAATGTTATGTCTGTATCCGCTTATTTGTGATGACAGACTTCAACATGGGTAGGAATTAGGACAGACTTCCCTCAAGTTGTCTTCAGAGAGGGCATTCAGGCAGGACTTTGGGGAATACTGCTGTTAAATACAGATGGACCACAGCTACTCCAAAGCTGCCTTTCCTATTGGATTGCAAAATCTGATGTTAAGTCAGGGACTCTTCCAGAATGCTGCTGATTCTTCCTGCTGTGTGCCACACCTAAACCACATTTGATTGTAGGTTTTCTGAACTCTAGAAAAGGAGCAATAGTGCAGCTGAAACTTTACACCCACGTCATCAAGAGCCTTACCCTTCTCTTACATGCTAACTGTGCCTTAACTTAAGGCCAAAGAAATATGTGGGATCTTGAAGGCATTTAAGAAAGCTGCTTTGGTGTCCTTAGTGAGGTCTGTCAACCTTAGCTAAGCATGTTGGTGCACAGAAATACCACACCTCACAGCTCAGCCAAACTTTCAGGCGCACTTATACATCATGCACATCATGAGGTTGGTCACACTGGGGTCAGAATGGACAGAGGATAAATCACCAAGCAAAGGATAGTATTGCTGGAATAGTATTCATCCTCAAGTCTTGCTGAGTACCTTCACAAGGTGGACTGTTTTTCACAAAATCTCACCAAAACGGCACTAACATATAGCATACATCATGGATAGAAGGTTAAAAAAAAAAAAAAAATAGCTGGGTGCACAAGACCATGGATAAAAAAAAGTGCCCAATCCTGGTTAAGTGCACTGGTGCCAGGACTGGAAAAAATGACTGTAGAATCCAAGACATAGAAACATTTGTATAATGATGCTAGGCCAGGCGCAGGGGAGAACAGCCCTCCTGCTGTAAGGAAGTAGCAGTCCACAAAAATCTCAAACTGGTAGGCCAAAAAAAGAGCCAAACAGATGACAAGTGGACTGAGGATAAGAAAGAAATTGCATATTGCTGTTATGCAAGAAGCTCAGAATTTCCAAATAGAAGATGTACAAAAAGATTGAGGGAGAAATTAGAAGAAAGAAATATACTTCCACAAGAAACTGTCAAAGTTTCAAATGCAAATTTGTGTTCACTAATACAACAGATTCATGAAACCACTACATAGACCAAGATACCATGGGCTGTTTGGAAAAAGCAGCAACTGAGGAAGTGCTAAAACAAAGAACAAAATCTAGAGACTTTTGAAAGTTATAAAAATAACTATGGACATGAGAAAGAAAGAGAACTGATGTGGTGTAATAGTTATGCAAAGGAGAAAGCCAAATCAACACAAAAAAGGCAACCCCAAAGATATTTGAAGAAAAATGCAAGGAAAGGCATCCAGATATGGAAAATTTCACAAAAAAATAAGATCACAAACAGGGAAAGCAGAACAGAAGATTAGTCAAGTAAAAGTTAATAAATAGAAGCTGAAGTTATAAATACTTGCGAAGTGAAGGATTTAGGGTAGAATGTCTAACAGGTTACATCTCAGCATGGAAAAAGTAGGAGAGGGGATTAGTAATGGAGAAGTTAAAGAAATAGAAACCGAGGTTATGGATTACCTGGGAAGTGAAGGATTTAATGTAGAAAATTTAACTCTGATAACATACATACTGTCACAGGATGTTGCTAGGCCAATGGCCCTGGGGCCCTTACAAAAGAAACCTCAGTCAGCACCTGTAGCCCCCATCAATGAGAGGCACAGGTGGAACCCCTGGAACAAATCTGTGGTTTCCCATTCACTCAAGGTCGCGCTTGAACAGGGTCAGCGAGGTACTCTGACATGTATGGGAAGTCTATTCCAGAGATGGGGCAGCCTCTGGGAGAGGAACCGGCCTCTCCAGCAGGTTTTGTTGATGTAGCATATTAGATTCAGGCCTTTTGAGCGAGTAATGTGTGAGGAGTTACAGATCTGGAGCATCTCTAAAAGGGCAGGTTCTGAGATTGCCTTGTAGGCAAAACGCAGATCACGTCTGAACAATCTGTACAGTGTGTTAGCGATTTGAGCTTGTCTGTATAGGACAGGTGTTGGATGCCATGGATTCTCTGAGAGGCATTTCTGTGACCTTTCTAGTTGGTGCAGATGTTTGGAGAGGTACATACTAAACGGGGCATTATACTCAATTATGAGTCTAAAGAAGGAGTATAGAGAGGCAATAACTTTTTTTTCTGGATGCAATCCCTTTTCTTATGAGATGAGCCAAGTAAAAGGCTTTTTAAACACGGCCACTACATGATAGTCGAATGTGAGGTTATCAACCAGTGTTAGGAGGTTGCTGTTGATGGGGTAATCAGTAGGTAATGCATTTTTTTTTTTCATTTAGCTTGAGGCCATGAGTTTGGCACCAGTCTTTAGTTGCCGAGAGACCCTCTTGCAGTAATGTTAACATCATTTGGGAGTTTATGACAGCACCCAACTTGCAGTCATCCGCAAACTTGGTCAGCCAGAGGACTTTTGTCTTTGCCTGGACCTCTGAGAAGCAGATGCCAAACAGTAGGGGTCCGAGGACAGATCCCTGGGAACTCCACTAGTGACAGGTCTGCTATCGAAGGTGGAGGTGCCTAATTTGACCTTGAGGGCCCTGTTCGTGAGTCAGTTGGCCACCCATCTGATTTTATGCAATGTTGTGTTAGCTTTTTGATGCTGCCCAAGTGGGGGATTGTGTCAAAGGCCTTGGCCAGGTCAAGACAAGCTGTATATACTGACATTCCCTCATCCAGGTCCTTGGTGACTGTCTCAAAAGTCAGCCAGGTTCAACATGCAAGACCTGTTCAAGAATCTGAACTGGGTGGGGTCAAGTGCTTGGAGATTGCTTATGTCCTTGTTTATGAGAACCATAATAATGCACTCCATGGCTTTACAGATCAGACTTGTCAAGCTAATGGGGCGATAGTTTCCAGGGTCAGTAGTGACACCACCTTTGTGCAAGGGGATAACAATGGCATTTCTCCACTCTGCTGGAATAAAGCCTGTATTTAAACTGTGGTTGAATAGGATGCTCAATGGTGAGGCCAGTTCTTGCTGGAGATGGTACAGAATACAGCCTGGAATACTATCAGGCCCCATGAAAGCAGTGTTCTTTTGCCTTGGATGGGGCCTTTAAAACTTGATCAATGGAGATGTGAGGTGCAGGACAAGTATCAGGGATGTCGAAAGGGCCTTTGGGGGGCAGGGGTGAAGTTTGAGCTAAACCTATCTGCTAGCAGGTAGGCTAAGTCAACAGATCAGCGTCAGTTACCAATTCAGAACAAACCTGGGTCTTGCCATGGAGGTTCCTGATCTAACTGAAGAAGGCTTTGTGGTTTCCTTAGTTTTGGAGGCTAGTTTCGATTCATAACTGGCTTTGGAGGTTTTCATTAGTGATCTAATTTGCTTGAGGCGAAGGAGAGAGTTTTTCCAATTTGTTCCTTTTTACCCTTGGACAACAGATTCTTTTGTTGTAAAGCCTGTTGGAGAATGTCCACCAAACAGGTTTGTGTTTTTCCTTGAGGAGCAGGGATTAGTTTTGTTGGGTATGGCAGAGTCCATGAGTTGCATAGGTGCTTGTATACTGCATTGATGGACTGTTCAGCATAGTTGTCTGCATCCTCTGAGGGGGGGCAGTGGTGTGAAGCTACAGATATCCTCCCTTAGGAGTCAGCTTTTTGAGAAGATTTTTAGCTCAATTATGGTGGGGGGGTGTTGGGTGGGATAGAAACTTCGAATAAGACAGTTCAATCTGATCTCACCAGTGAGAAGCATACTGTAGGAGTGGTACAGCAGTCACCCATGTTGGTGAGAACCAAGTCAAGAATGTTATCTCCCCTTGTGGGGGATGAAACGAGCTGGTCTAGTGCATTAGAACTGATGAAGTCAAGGAATTGTCGAGGGAGTGCATTAGTGCAGAAATAGTTCACCCAGTCTATGGTAGGGTAGCTGAAGTCACCAAGGATCAGGGTGTTACAGGGTACCTTGATGGAGTCCAGTAGATCCAGATAAGAGGAATGGGTGTCCAGAGTCATGGAGGGGGGGGTCTATAGCTGGCTACAACTTGGGTGGGTGTCTTGCCAACCGTCAGTTGCACCTGAATTAGTTCCAGTGTGTCATGCTGGCAAACCAGTCTGGAGGTGTGCCTGTCCTCAATGACGACAGACTCCACCACCCTTAGTCTTCCCAACCTCATTTTCGGGTTGGAATGTGTAGAATGAGGTATAGCCTTGTAAGGCAGGGGTGCTCTCTGCAGCCCTGAACCAAGTTTCCCTGAAAGCACAGACATTGGCATCTACTAGTGCAAGGAGACCCTCTAGTGAATGCATTTTCAGGTTAAGGCTCCTAGCATTAAGCAGCATGACCTTTAAATTTCTTTTGACAAATCTTTTATGTTGGAAGATTTGTCTTTGGAACACTGCCCAAAAAAGGCACGATGTGGTAAGCGAGAGCTTTGGCCAGGATCCGGAATCCCAGTTGTGACAGGTGGAGGCCATCTCTGGCAAAGCATCAAAGCCCGTCAACCATGTTATCCTAGGAAGACAAATGCTGGATCCCTTTGGAATGACACCAGAAACTAAGCCAATAGTTGAAGTCTATTTTTTGACGGTATTGTTGTATCATTCTTGGTAAAAGTAGAATATTGCTCAGGGCTAGGATCATACCTGCCTGGGACACATACTCAGAGCTCAATCATGTTTCGCTTCATATAGTCCAGGGAGGTATGTCTCAAGTCATTCATACCAACATAGACAATGACAGAGTCAAACTTATACTTGTTGTGGTGGATTCTGGCACCAGACAGACAACTGGCCGTGACCTTCTCCTTGTCGAGCCTGGTGAGTGGGACTTTGGTGCGTCTCACAACTGAGTCGCCAATGACTAGTATATGTTTAGTTTATTATGTCTTGTGGGCTGTGATGGCGTACTGTTTTGCCATATGGGCTGTGTTTGTGAGACTAGCATGTTGTCTGCTGTGTGATGTGTTTGGTGTTGCGTGTGGAATGTGTGTGTGCGGTTTGGAGGTCTTTGCTGTTTAGGTAAGTTTTTGAGGACCTCTGCATAGGTGGGTGCATGTAGTGCTTGGCTATGTGATGCGAGTGGTGTGATGTTTGTGCTGGCAATCTCCTTTGTCAGGAGTCCTGATTGTGGCGTGAGTGAGCATGGATTTCAGGTTACTGATGTAGATGCATTTCTTCCAAGTAGAAGAATTGTGTGCTAGAAGAGGGCTGTCAGTAAACCTGAGGCAGTTGCTACACAGTCTCATTATGACCATGTCGACCAGGCTAGCAGGAGAAACTGATGGGAATTGTCCAGACAGTGTTGCGAATACTTGGGCAGACTTACTGAGAGAGGGTTTTGATAAGGTTTGTCCACAAGAGTGTAGACCACACAAACCTTCTTAAATGTAAAGTAACTGGCCTGAAGCAGAAGTGCAAAAACCAAAACTAAAATGCTTAGAACAGATACATTTAATCATGCTACTAACAAGCAGTAATAAACACAGCAGAATAAAAGCACTTTAACACTTAAGAGCATGCAGCAAAAATAACGTAATAAAGTAGGAAGAAGACAATTCCAGTAAAAGCAGCTGAATAAAGTGTACATTTTTTTTTTCTTTAGTGGAGAGGTAGGAAATGGAAGACAGTTAAAGATTAAGAAGCTAAGGGTGACGGCCTTCCCAAATGCTCTCTCTGTACTCAGTAGACTGAACTGATGAGATAAGGACAGAGAGGAGTGTCCAAAATTAAGAAGCAAGGGGGCAGTTCTTCCCAAATGATCTCACTGTGCTCAGTTGAGTGAGCAAATGAGATGGGAACGGAAGGAGTGACCAAAATCAAATGTACAACAAGGGCGAGCAATTCCAAAGCCACCAAGTTTAAGAGTACAACAATTGGATGGCAGAGTGGGAAAAACAATGCAGACACAAGACAGACACAGCAATACACAATGAAACAAAGATATAAATGCAGTGCAGTGCAAATCAAGTGACATCACAGCAGGCTAGAGCAATGGACATCCAAATTAAGGAGAAACCAATGGAGCAGGAAGCATCTGATCAGCTGCCATATGAAGATACTTTGGAGCCTTCCTCAGGAAACCAGTACAAATGTTCAGTTGGAATTGGACAGCAGGGGAAGGAACAGGAAACTGTGGGAGTTCTGATGCAGTCAATGTTGTGGAGTGATAGACCAGAGTTCCCATATGAAAGAGCAACTGATGACAGAATGAAACTAAAGAGAATGTGGCACAGACAGATGCTCTGGAACTTTCTATAGAATCCTCACAGGAAATGAGAACAAAGAATGTACCCTCAGTTTAGAAGAAAATAATCTAAGAGCACAGTTGCTTGATTTAATAGAGATGGACAGACATTTAGATCAAAGAAAGAGAGAAGACTACAGAAGATCAATAAAACCCAAAGTTAGAAGTTTGATAAAACAAATGAACACAGTAATTAGGACTGTTCACAGAGATTTGGGCGATATAACAGAAATAAATCGGATATGTTACTGTGCAGCTGAACTAACACATAAAGTCTTACCCACAAGAACACAGGGCAGTAAGGGAAAGGAAGGGGAGAAATCAAATACAATCATGGAAGTTTCAAATAGAGAAAAATTATAAAGCAATTAAGACAAGTGTCACTGTTAACAGATCAACAAAAATACTCTGTTATACGTGATAAAAAACATGCAGTATAACAACAGATCAGGATCTATTGTGCATGGTCATAAATAACCAAAAATATCAGCACAGACAGAAAAACTAAAGGAAACGTACAAAATAAGCAATTTAGTGATGACCCAAAAAAACTCTGTAGAGAACTGGGGAATGAGGTAAAAGGAAGTGAACCACCACAAAAGAGAGACACGATACATACATTTTGGAGAATTATCTATGAAGATCCTGTTGAACATAACAGAGATGCTAAATGGATAGAAATAAAAAAGAATAAGAAGTTCAATTGTACAAGATATGAAATGGGATGAGTTAACGGCCAGAGATAAACAAATTTAAAAAAGCTCCAAATTGGAAAACCTCAGGCCCAGATGAAGTACCTAACTTCTGGCTAAAAGTATTAACATCGCTGAATGAAGATTTGGCCATGAGTAGGAACTATTTATATGCACACCCTGAACAGACACTAGCCTGGTTAGCAGGAAAAACAATGCTCCTACTTAAGAGTGAACCTGCAAGCTATCCTAAAAAACTATAGGCCAATAACTTGCCTAACGACAACGTATAAACTATTCACTGGAATTGATGCAAGAGTTTATAGTCATTTAGAAGAAAACTCAGTCGTAGCAACAGAACAAAAGGGTAACAAATTTGTATGGAACAAAGGATAATTTGTTAAAGTCATAAGGGAGAACTGTAAAAAGAGGAAGACTAAGTATTGCATGGAGAGACCACAAAAAAGCATTTGACAGTATCCCATATTCATGGATGAAAGAGTGCTTAAAAATGTACAAGATACACCCTAAACTGATCGATTACATTAAGGCGAATATGAAACAGTGGCAAACCACTTTGCAGTTAAGCCATGATAAAGGACAAATTATTATTCCAGGGATAACAATTCAAAGGAGAATATTCCAGGATGACTGTCACCACTGCTCTTTTGTCTTGCCCTTAACCCATTAAGCTGTGCTTAACAGATTAGGCCATGGCAACAATTTGGCTCCTAGAAAACAAGTGTAAAGAATTTTCTTTTTATGGATGATTTAAAACTGTATAGTTCATCAGATAAGGAACTGAAAGCACAACTGCAAATGGTCAAAACCTTTTCAGATAATATAGGAATGCCATTTGGTTTTGATAAATATGCAAAAGTAACTTTTAAATCAAGAGCTGAAGGACCAAGAACACATCATTTTGGGACAAGAATGTGATGCAAAAGAACTTGAGCAACAGGGAGTAAATAAATATTTGGGAATTGAATAATCAATAATAAAACATGACCAAAGCTGAATAAAGCTAAGCAAGGAATATTTTAAAAGATGAATACTGAAAACATTGACATCTACGAACAAAGTCCAAACTATAAACCAATTTGTTCTTCCCGTCCTAACTTA
Source organism: Protopterus annectens (assembly GCF_019279795.1). Lineage (NCBI taxonomy): Eukaryota > Metazoa > Chordata > Ceratodontiformes > Protopteridae > Protopterus > Protopterus annectens. The sequence goes on from NC_056743.1 coordinate 684,233,822, forward strand.
GTTTTGGAGTGATAGACTGGCCCCAAAAGGTGTTGGGTAGGTTGGTCCAGAAAACAAGGATGCTTCATGTTCAAATGGTTTATAAAAATCAGTGCATACCAAGATTATATATTCTCATTCTGAAGGATGTATGGGCCTCCTCCAAACTGATTGGATTTATAAAATCTGCAGTTGTGGGACTGCACACATCTGCTGACCTCACAAAACCCAAATGTAGTGAAAGTTTTGAAACATGAGAATAAGTCTAAGATGACTTCCATGCCTAGTTTAGAAGAAGCATATAGGCATCAAGTGGGAATGGAAATCAAACCAGAAGTAGATTAAAAAATTAGGCAGCAATTGAAATGTGCCAAAAAACAAAGGAAATAATACAAGGTGAAGATCAGGTGAGAAGGCAAGAATGTGGAAAATGCAGAAATATAGTTGCAAGTATAGAAAACTCTTGGAACAACCTCATATCAATCAGGACCAAAAGCAAGAACAGTCAAGGACAGGTGAACGTAAACCAAAAGATGAATGGTTAATATGGGCTACCCAGGATTGTGGACTATGTACACATTGTCTTGTAAAGTCCAGTGGACATGTGGGTGAAACAGACAAATGCAGGTATTGTAAAACAGAACTGGAAGCAGTTGCACATCTTGTTGCTGGGTCTGATACACTAATGGCAGCAGGACTGTATACTGAAAAGCATAATGTGGCAAGACTGTTGCAATGGGGATTATGCAAACATAATATTGAAGAAACTGAGAAGCACTGGAAACATCCACAAAGCATTGCAGAAAATAAAGTTTACATCACACGGGATCACCCTTTACCAACAGTTCAAAACAAAGATGCAAGAAAACCAGATACAGTAGTCCATGAAAAGAAAACAAAAGTAGCATTGATCATTGAAATTGCTACACCTAGTGACTAGTGTCTTATGTACACAGAGACAAAACGTCATAAAATACCAGGATTTACAGGCAGAAACGAGGAGAATGTGGTATAAGGATATGCAGACTGTTATAGTAGTAGGAGCAATGGGTCTTATAAAAAAAAAACATTTACAGTCACACTTAGATACGTTACCAATACATGTAATGGTATGAACTGCAGGAGGAGTCAATTCTGGGCACATTGCAGGTGCTGCGAACAGCACTTCTGGCATCAAAATGATACCAATTTCATGAACTTTAATTATACTTTGACTTAGGAATGGGATCCATTTCCATCATGGTATTAGAAACTAGAGAGAGACTTGGAAAAATTAAACCAGGAAAACTTGACAACTGAGCCAAGAAATTTTAAATTTAAGTCTATATCAAAACAGTCACTGTATGGCATGGCTTAACAGAAAGACCCTCATTCACCTTAAGACTGGTACCTTTGTACCCTCAAGCAAACAATGGTAGAGAATGGGTACACTCGCTTTCCTAAGCGGTTCATCATTCTAGACTCCATGTCTCATAAATGGACTGCAGGACTTTAAGGGCTGAAAACCTTTTTGAGGGCATCTGCAATGACTACAGTATTTGGTTTAGTCATCTCTGGATCAGAAATTCCATTATCCAGGAGGATGAAGGACATTGGACAGTCTTCCTGGGAAAAGCATCCACCACAATGGGTTCTCTGCGGCCAAGATCTGGCCATTTTGACAATGCCTACCAGCAGATCATTGCAGGGTATACCACAACCACAAGCCCTTTTGCAGCGTCCTTTGCAGGGGAAGTCATAGGACTAATTGGGCTGTCACCCTCTCTGATCACGAGGAACTCCCCCCCCCACACACACACACTTGGGTCTTCTGGGGGTACACGTAAGGGTCCATATCTTCCTCCTCGCAAATCAGTTGAAGGGAGCTCTGCATAACTGGCTTTTTTGTGCAACCTTCAGATGGGGGTAAGGATCAGAAAATAACATGACACCTGAAGTTAGCAGGAAGGCTGCAGAAGTTCCTGGTGTGCTATGTCTTGCTGACAAGTGATAATACAGAGTACTCAGAGAAACAGTGCTACTGCAATGTGAATAGCAGTCAATGGAATCACTACTTCATCATCAATTGCTGGAGGAAATAGCACAAAAGAATGCTAATGCAGTAGTGGACTCAAACATATACTGCTGACCTAGATACTGCAGTCACAGGCATAGGCATTAGGATCAGTACCAAAGTATCAATATCAGCAATCTTGGGATAATGCTGAAGACTAAAGGTAAAGTGAGGACAGCTTTGGGGGTCTTTGGCTTTGGGCAAAACATTTTCAGAAATCCCTATACTTAAGAGCAGGTTGAGAAAGTGGCTTAAGAAAGGTTCCCCCTTATTCCTCAAACAGGGCTGTTGCCAACTTGGCAACCTATACCAGGCATACCACTAAAGGAGTAGCTTTTGTTACAGCAAGCTTAGAGCAACAATCTGACTGCTCAAACACTACCAGCAACTGAAATTAAATAAACTTTGAGACAATGATACTTTTAATACAGAAGTAGATCCAGACTAGACAATTTTTGACCCAGTCCTAAACAGAATATGAACAGGGAGTAGTCATGGGTTTATGGTCCTTATGTACTACAAAGTATGGGTGCCTGCTGCTATTAAAGGACTTCACAGTCTAAGGAGGTAGAATATCCTCTTCTTGGCTTGTGTGCTCTCTCATACACATAGCTCAATTTACTGCATTTTTTTTTAAGTGGAACTAGTTGACTGATTCAAACTGGTCCTGTTGAGGAATTTTCTTGCCAAAGGTACACAAACAAAATGGCCCATTATGGCAGAAAAAAGGGGCAAAAGCCCACAATACAGCAAGGGAAAAGGGTCAGTAATAAATGAGTGGAGAAAACAGGTTAAACTGTAAGGCACTGAATGGATGATTAGGTCCCAAAGACAAATCAAAAATTAATTAATAGTCAGTCCACAAATACTGAGAAAGGTGATAGAAGTCAGAAGACTACTGAAGTCTGAGAGGTAAAACTACCTATAGCTTTCTTGAAAATTATATACAGTGTAAGCCTAAGGCTATTTTATTTCATCCAAGTTGAATACAGCAGTATAGATGTGGAAAGGCTAGCCAGTGCATATTGTGGTAGAGAGAGAGTAAGTATGGCAGTATGGGAAGTCTTACTTTCTAATGGGTCCAACATCCATTGGCAATATTCCTTTCAGTCACAGGGGATGAACCTCCTCTTAACAAATCTGGTCTTCTACATGAAAACCTGAAGCTGAAAAATGATAGCTAGTAGAAACTTCTTCAAAAACTAAAATTAACACCTTCAAGCTAGCAAATTCAAATCACCAGACATGCAAATCCAGCAGGAAGGACAGGTCCTACAGAAATAGACTACTTTAAAGGAGTTCATAGATGCAGTGCTCCTACTTGACCAAGTAGTAATGGATCAATATCCTGATCTCCATAAAGATCAGAATAGGCAGAAATAGTCAAGTCCCATGACCATGAAATACACTATTCCCAACACAAGTGCCCGAGATCCTTCAGAATCGTATGCAAATCAACCAATTAGAACAGTATAGGGGTGCCCCATTCTGTAAAGGAGGAGATCTCTTTTCCACATGGAGGCATAGGCCTGCAGTCTAGAGGGCTTCCGAGCAGAAAGCTATACCTCAGACCTCCAGTAAAAAAGTTCCAATGGGATAAGAGTTTATAAACGAGCAAAGACCTGAGGTACAGTTGTCAACAAAACACAGCTGTGTAGGAAAAACTTGAACATGAATAAAAAGCTTTCTTTGCTGCCAGATCAGACAGCCTGAAAATCACAACTTTTCTGAGCCACCATAGGGCGTCAGCAAAAATTTGGCTTTCCTTCCCCAAACTGCACAACGAGGAGCAGAATTAGCAGGAATGACAGAATAGTATGCAGACATCACTTATGGACAGAATGCAGAACCATCCACTGCTATCACCTCCTTTTCCTACTACAGCAATGAGGACACAGGGATGGCTGGACTTCTGAGTGACGCACGTTGGCCTACTAGACATGCATCACCTAACTGATCTAATATCAGAGCTTCAGAAGTAGACCAAAGAAAATCCATTTTCTTATGGAATGAAATAAACAAGTGATACCCTCAGATATGGTGCCCTGCCAGATTAGCATTAACTTCCACACAAAAGACAGTTTTATGCCTAGTCATGCACCACTGAGTTACATACCACAGAACAGACCGATAACCTGACTGGTTAAGAAGCTCTTTTCAATAAAGATTCTGGATTCTCCTGGTAAAGGAATCTTTGCGGGTGTTTCACCTGTTGCATATGTATAGTCTGTTCCATGCCAAAGGGGGCATTATACTAGATGACAGGTCTGATAAGGGCCAACTAAAGTGGTACTATGACTTCCTTGGACCTCGGTGCCATGCCCTTGCTTATAAGTTGGGTGAAACAATTATTTTCTTACTACCTTGGCCACATGTTGGTCAAAGGCCAGATTACTGTTTACATGTGTTCCTAACTCCCTGACTAATGGGTCAACTCAGAGGTTTTACTTCTGGAGTAATTAGCCTGGGTGGCAATTTTCCCAAAAAACAATGCAATGCTTTTTCTGGCAGCGAGTTTTAATCAGTGAATTTGGCACCAGTCATTTGTCTGCGTTAGACCCTCTTGTAAGATGGTGTCACGGGAGAATCTATGATAGCTGAATTTGCAGTTATTTGTGAACTTGGTCAAAGGCCCTTGACATTAGCCTTTACCTCCAAGTACATGCCATATAGGAGTGGTCCCATCACACAGCCCTGAGGAACCCTGCTGGTGACCAGTTTTAGTGGATGTGCTCTCACCATTCCCAACCTTCTGGGTCCTATTTGTGACCCATCTGGCAATCCAGGTTATGAAGGAGCTCATGCTAAGTTCATCAAGTTTGTCAACTCTACCCAGTTGGGGCATTGTACTAAATACCTTAGCCAGGTCCAGGTAAGTGGTTGTCAGTCTAATGAGTCTGTAGTTTCTGGATCAGCTCATGGTCCATCCTTGTGAAGTGGGATGACCATTTCAGTCTTCCATTCTCGTAGTACAAAACCTGTTTTGAGGCTCTAGTTAAAAAGTGACTCAAGTACTCTTGATAGGTCATAGGTCATGTTACAAGCTATTTAGGAGGCATCCCAAGACATTGTCTAGGCACACAGAGGTTGTGTTTTTGGCTTTAGTGACCATCACTAGGACTTGCTCCCTGCTACTAGTTGGGGGGGGGGGGTTTATGTTAGCAGGTATTTCATGGGGGGATGGGGAGTGAAGTTTGAGCTGAATTTTCTGCCGCAGATGTACTATATTGCTCTGCTCAGTGCAGGCAGCACCAGTGACCACCAGTTTGGTTCTCTGTAGTATCTAGGGAGATGGTGGCTGGGGTTGCTGACAAACATGATGAACACCACTGGGGATATAGAAATGAGTCCAAAGGTGGAGTCATAGGTTTATACTACACTAATGACAACTAGAGTTTTTAAAACTCTAGACATGCAGCCCAAACCAGTTTCGTCCCAGAGTTCCTTGGATGCCTACATGGGGGGTATGTTACTAAAGAGGTAGCTAAGAGTTATGTGGGAGGGGTGGGGGGCATGTCAGCCTGGGATTAATTTACTTACTATCAACTTCTATTCAGAGACAAGGGGGCTAGAGTATTGGGAGGGTGGAGGACTTGTGATTTCCCATTCAGTGATCAAGGTTTCTTCTGACCAGTCAGGGATGAACTCGGTTTCATGTAGAGAGGTAGCTTATTCCATAGAGATGCATATTGATGCCTTCAGCAGGGTCTAGTTATGTTGCAAAGTCCAGGTCTGGTGTAGTTTTGTCTTGCAGATGTGCAAAAGATCCATCAGAACCCTGAGCTGAAGATGCCTTTTATGCTAGGTGCAAGATCATAGTGTAAAGTGTGTGCTATACCTTTAAGAAGCATGCGGGATTGTACGTGCACTTCTATAACCCACACACGTGCAAACGCCTTAGTGCCATTTTGAAGGAGCAGCCAAGGAGTGAGCATGCATGATCACAGTTGTTAGTTTGTATACAAGTTACTTAAGTTAAAGTCAATAGCCAACAGTAGTAATGTGTTTGTATGAAATAAAGCTGCTTTAACAGAACCATGAAGACTCCTTATTCGTCTCAGACACGAAAGAAACATTATGTCAGAAATGGGATGGGAGAATAATATTCGGATTCATGAGGTGCAAAGATGACCGTGAAGGTAAAACAGAGAGAAAAGTGCATAAACAGCCAGAAAATCAAAGGTAATGAGAAATAACACAAACTATTTACTTGATATGAAAGACAATAAAGGGGCATCACAAGGGCACAAACCGCATTATCAAACAAGCAGAAAGCACAAAAAGTTTAAAGAAAGTGTTAACAAGTATTCAAGGAAATGAGTATGTTTAAAGTAAAATGAGTGTATTCAAGGCAAAGTTTGGCATGTTTAGAGTAAAACGAGCACAAGAAAAGCATATTAGGCATGAAAAGGGCTTAAATGAGCAAAATGAATATAAGGGAAAAAAGTGGCACATTAAGAAAAATAAAGCAAGGTGACTGTTTTGGCAAAGTGCTGTATTTGGGCAGAACTATGACTTCATATTGTATCAAGGGCATAACTAGAATTATTTGAAGTATCTCAAAGTGTATAAAAGTGCTTACAATGTGTGCTTATTACTGTGCATGTATTTCAAAGAGTTTATTGTGTGCAAAGTGCACCTATTTCATGTAATACAGTCAAGTATAGCCATTTTGAAAAGTTTCTTGTGCTGGGTCTGGTGTCTATTCGCAAAGTGCAGCCATTACAGAGTGCTTCTCGTACTGTAGAGAGTTGGCTAGTAAGGTACCGCCTGGGGACATTTCAGTGTTCTGTATGCAGTTATTCACAAATTGCAATTACTTTGACAAGTTGAGTTGAAGGCAACAGATGTTCGATTTATCCGCATTGTGAAGTTGCTTGATATGCTTCTTACACTGATGAGTGGTGTTTTCTTACAAAAGATGACATTACAAGAGTATTACAGTGCTCGAGTTGTTCAGTCACATTGTAAAGTTCTTGAATGTTTCTTAAAATGATGGTAAATGACTTTAGCACATAAATGACTGGGATTTTCACCCTTACATTACAAAATTACCAAAATGCCCGAGAAGTTTATTTCACAAAAGTCCAGTTAATCGAAAGTACTAACAGTTTGTTTATTCGCATAATTCCGAAAAGCCCAACAAAGGTACAAGTTCATAGTCTAAAGGCATTGGACAATTACTGGCATTAGTTCTGGCATATGTGCATGTGAGTATGTTTACACTTATTTGCAAAACCCTTTGCTGGTATGTGTTAATATGACAGATTTTGAAAACCCTTTTATTTGATCAGAATATTGCAGAGAACTGGAGAATATCTGAGCAAGAGTACGATATTTTTATACAAGCAGCTTATGCAAGATAGAGATGCACGCACAAGGGCATTTATTTTGCTAAACTTAGTAGAAGACCAGTGCAATCTTTATTGGGTCTCAAAGATAGTTTAAAGGATGAATCTGCTTTCTTTTGCTAGAGAAGTTCATCACATAAGTGCATTTCCGAGTTCTAATTTTTCAGAAGCCATTTTCTCAGAGTATGCTGATGTTTTCAATGACAAGTTAGGCAAACTTCCAGTTGTGTATTCCATGAAGTTAGACCCAGAGGTCACTCCAGTAGTCAGAACAGCAAGATGAGTTCCGATAGATATGCAAGATAATGTTAAGGGTCAGGTGGACAAAATGGTGCAGCAAGGTGTGATTTGTCCAGTCACAAAACCAACTGAATGGGTGTCGTCCATGGTAGCTGCTCACAAAAGGCTGACGAAAATCAGAAAATGCATTGACTCGAGATTTTAATGCTTTGTTCAAAAGACCATCATCCAATACGCACAGTAAGTCAAAGGAGGTTGCCGCTGTAATACCGAATGCATTGCATTTTCTTTTTGGATGCAGACAGTTCATTTTAGCAAGTGATGCTGGATTGCAAATCCTCATTTCTAACTCCTTTTGGTACTCTGTTTGGTAGAGACAGATTCCTAAGGATACCATTTGGAATAAATTCTGCAAGTGAAGTCTTCCAGGGTGCAATGGAACAAATGTTTTTTTCGGTTATCCCATAATAGTAGATCTACTGGTTGGAAGCAATGGTGAAGCAGAGCACGACAGAAACCAAGAAGGTTCTAGACAAAGCACATAAAATAAACTTGAAGCTCAATCCTCAGAAGTGCAAATTCAGACTTCCAGAAGTTACGCATGTAGGACATTTGTTTACAAGTACAGATTTTGAGACCAGACCCGACCAAACAAGCAGCTATTCTTGAAATATCAGCACCAGATAATGTGCAAGCTTTACAGTGTTTTCTGGGTATGGTCAACTATCTAGGCAAACTTATACCAGACTTCAGTGAGTTGACAGCAACTTTGAGAGCGCACTCACGCAAAAATGTTGCATGGTCATGGTTGGAACAGCACCAGAAGGCATTTAAAGACTTCAAGCAGAAAATCGCCACCCCACCTACATAAAGATACTAGGATATGAACAAACCAGTTACTCTCTTCTGTGATGCTTCATAATTTGGTCTAGGTGCAGTTATATACTTAAAGTAGGCAGACCAGTAGCCTATACATCTAGAAAACTAACCCAGACTGAGATACAGTATGCTCAAATTAAAAAGGAACTTTTGGCAATAGTATTTGCATGCTCCAAGTTTCATGATTATACTTATAGTAGAGCTATTCAGATTGAAAATGATCAACCTCTAGTTACTATTCTAAAGAAGTCTCTGCATTCTGCACCAGCAAGATTACAAAAAATGATGCTAAACTTGCAAAAGTACAATTTCAAAATGGTCTGCACTAAAGACAAATTGCTCTTTCTGGCCAATACTTTATCCAGATCTCCCAGAATTAAACAGAACGGCTTAACGCAGAAACTTTTGACTTTGATATGTCAGTGCATAATTTTTCCACCACTAGACTTGAGTTAAGAAATCACACTTAGACTGATCCAATTTTGCAGAAGCTCAATCATTATATTATTGTCAGATAGCCACCAAAGCAATCTGGTGTATCACCTGAAGTGTAAACGTATTTTCCTTACAGAGATGAATTGCTGATGGAAGATCGCATTTTCAAAGGTCCTAAAATTATTTCTGCTTGCTTACAAGAATATATTCAGATTTTGCATCATGGTCGCTCAGGGTCTACATCCACCAAGAGAAGAGCAAGAGAAATAGTATTTTGGCCCTCATTACCAAAAGACATTGATAAAGAGTTCTTTCTTGCTCAGTATGCAATAGTACAGTTAAGTGCGTTAAAGTTCAAAATCAATTCTGCTATAAAAATGCAAAATAAATGAGGCATACAATAAAGCTTGCTTAAATGTAGAAATAGAGCTTAGCAATATGTAATGAACATCCATACTCTAGTGTGACATAGCTCTATCTATTACTACATGCTTTTTATAAACTCAGCAATACATTCTCTTTTACAAAGCTGTTTCCTCAGAAAACATGTTCTCCCACAGTATCAGAACAGATAAACAGAGGTTTCCTTTCAGACTTCTGTTAATGGACATGGCATTTTGTAAAATCAGCAGAAAAACAATGCCCGATTGCGTGCATTCTCACATCAGCAAAAGTGCTTAAATGGCTTCATAGAGACAACAGGAAAGTCTATCACAAAACATTTCTTAAAAACAAGTCTAAAGAAAAATCAGCAAAACAGAGGTTGCCTATAAAGCCCAAAAAAAAAATTCCAAGAGAAAAACAGGATTTTAAGTGTGCGAGAAGAACAGTGCAAGTAAAATTTCAGCTGTGTTAGAGGTATTTGGTAGGAACACACTTGTTCCGATGTATTATATTGCAGAAGCAGGTATAATATTCCATACTAAATCAAGAGTAAAGTCTTGGAACATTTATGCTACAAACTAACTGCATCGTTTATTACAAAAATAAGTTCTTTATTTGTAAATGTGTTTATAGTAAAATAGTATTGTACTGCAAGGTATATTTTCTTATTAGTGCAGGGTGCAAAGCCCTGTTTTTAAACAAATTGCAAATACAGTTATGCAAAACTCTGTATTAACCAAACTATGATTCAGCAGTTCCAGTACAGCCAGCAAGACTGTGTCTTAAGACGACTTTGGTTTCAGTTCAGCACAGCAGCACCTTCTTTCAAAAGATTTTCAGTGGTGACCCTAGCCTGTATCCAAACACAGGGGGAAGTGATGTGATTCCTTGTACAAGGTCACTCCTGTAAAAGCACAGTAACTAACAATTTATGTTGAGCAGTACTGCCTCTACAGTTTGCAGCAGTACAGTTTCTCAGATGTCTGAATCTGAAGTGAGACTGCAGTGCAGGAAATCATAGTGGACTAAATTCTCCAAGAAGGTGAGCACCAAGAATACAGTCATCCACTGCAAACTTCGTTTCACCAGCTTCCAGCTTTCTGCAACATTAGCCTGATCACATTCTCTTGCCAAGTGGAAAAACTTTTTGTCTGTCACATACAAGTATGGCAGCTATTAGGGATTATAGCAGTAAATGTAATAAAAAAAAGAGCTTTATACTTAATGTCTCAGACCAACCAGATAAATTACGGGGAAAAAAACAATGCTGGCATACTCAGCACATTAGTAAGTGTAAAACCTTATTAGGGCAGGTTGATGTACATGCATTATGTAAATGGGTTGTAACATTTGACTGGTATCTGAAACAAAAAATGAAGCATGTCATACTAAATGTGTGTGCGAATAATCTGAACCTGCTTTTTGTGTGCAATGCCATAAAAATACAGTACAAGCTATAGCTCAAAGGTTAGACTGTAAAGATAAACATGTTAATGGTGATGAACCAACAAAAGGTAAAATGCTTATGTTATATCCAGATAAACAATTGTGTTCTGTTACTGCATTGATATCAGAGTTAGAACAGTCAACTTTAACAGAATCCCCTACAGATCCTGTTACACCCTTTAAAAATGTACAACAGTGGAATGAAGCCATTGCTCAACACATAACAGATGAGGACAGGAGTAAGGTTCTTGATCACTTAACAGAAGAATTTAACAAATTTGTAAGAGACAGGCAAGGTGAGGTAAAAAAGTTCAGAAGTGATGCATAAGACCTCTGTCAAAAGTGCACATGGGACTTACAATCAACAGAAGAGTCTACTAAAAAGTATCATAAAACCTGTAAAGAACTGCAAAAGGAAATATCAGATCTTAAGCAACGGTTACAGGATAAAGAAAATCTGGTTAATGATGTTCAGGATAAACTAATACAAGCTAATCTTTGAATAGAAGAGTTGAAGGAGGAACTGCAGAGCACAAAACCAGTACAAGTTATACAACAGGGTACCACTGCAGATCTTTATACACAGTCTAGATTATTACAAAGTTTACCACAGTGGAATGATAAAAAAATAGAAGTTATGTACTCACCATAACGTTCCATCTGAGTAGGTGTATTCATTTGTCTGCAACCTGTGGGTTATGGATCCGATATCGGATCCGAACCGGCATGGTTTACCAGCTATGGATCCAAGCTCTCAGCTCCTCCCCTCACCCATAATGCCCTGCTCTACCCTCATGACCTCAGATCGAGTTTGCCAACAGCAAGAACATCCTGAAAAGGGTAACACATAATATGCAGGAAACTGAAAGGCCAGGGGGATAGGAGGGCGGGATGGTTGCAGACAAATGAATACACCTACTCAGATGGAGCGTTATGGTGAGTACATAACTTCTAAATCTGAAGTAGGAGATTCATTTGTCTGCAACCTGTGGGACAGAGTCCCCAGCTACCTGAATCTTGGGCGGCCATCATGGAAGGATATTCCGAGCACCATGAGCCAAAGGATGCTCTACCCCTAGATGCAAGATCCAACTTGTAGTGGGAAATAAAAGTATGAGATGAAGCCCACGTGGCTGCTGCACAAATATCATCTAGAGGAATCCTAGCCTTAAAGGCTGCCGAGGTAGATACTGACCGGGTTGAATGGGCGTGTACACCCTCCGGTGCGGGCCTTCCTGAAGCTTGATAAGCCAATAAGATACATTGTGAAATCCAGCGAGACAGAGAGACTTTAGAAATTGGCTTGCCCAAATTAAATTTAGCAAAGGAAATGAACAACTGGTCGGATTGCCTATGACCAGCCGTTATGTTTAGATAAAATCTAAGTTGCCTGTGAACATCTAAGGAATGAAGCTTGTATTCACCTTTGTTTTCATATTTAGGAAAGAAAACAGGGAGGTTAATGGATTGATTAATGTTTGCTTCAGAAGCTACTTTAGGAAGAAAGGACGGGTTGGTCCTGAGGTAAACACGGTCCGGATGAAAGACCAAGTAAGGAGGTTTAGCTGATAATGCTTGGAGCTCTGAAACTCTCTTGGCCGATGTAATGGCTACTAAAAAAGCAGTCTTGAAAGACAAGAATTTGAGATCTACCGTAGCCGCTGGTTCGAAGGGGGGGGGGGGTCAAGGCCTGGAGAACTAAGGAAAGGTCCCAGGGAGGAACCGCTTGTTTTACAGGGGGCCTGAGAAGGAAAGTACCTTTAAGGAAAATTTTACACAACTTGGCTGACATGAGTGGACTAGAGTCATGACCAATGTGATAATGTGAAATTGCCGCAAGTTGTACTTTGACTGTGGAACTGCTGGCACCATCGTTAAAAAGAGTGGTTAAGAAATCAAGCACTACAGGGAGAGGAACTGTGAAGGGATTCAGGCCTTGCCGCTCCGCCCACAAAGAAAACCGTTTCCACTTGCTGCGGTAGACTTTCCTAGTGGACGGTTTATGAGCTGCCACCAGGATCGCCTTAACAGGGGACGAAATACCGGGAGTCCTGATCAAGAGTGGAACTGGAGCAGCCAAGCGGTCAGCTTCAGGTTGTCCAGGTTCGGAGGAGATGGGCAGGATGGATGAGATATCAGATCCGGAATGGGATCTAGAATCCAAGGAGGATTCACCGAGTGAGACCTTAGGAAGGGGAACCAGATCTGCCGAGGCCAAAAGGAGCAATGAGAATCATTCTGCAACCCACCGAGAGGCTTTCTGAAGAACTTGGAGCATCAGAGGCAAGGGTGGATAAGCATACAGAAGACCGGGTGGCCAAGCATGCACCAGAGCGTCTCTTGGGGAACCTCCTGGAGGAGGTATCAGAGCGAAAAAACTGTCGCACCTGGTGTTTGAGGGAGAGGCAAAAAGATCGCATGAAGGAGTTCCCCACCGTGCGAATATGCGTTCCGCTACTTGAAAATTGAGAGACCACTCGTAAGGGGTCAAAATGGTGCGACTGAGCTTGTCCGCCAGGATGTTGGACCGACCCGGAATGTGCGTTGCTATTAGAAAGCGGTTGGTGGAGATTGCCCATTCCCAAACTCTCATGGCTTCTCGACAAAGAGGGTAAGACCTCGTTCCCCTTGCTTGTTGATGTACCAGACAACCCGACATGTTGTCCGATTGAATCGTAATTGTTCCCAAGGGAAGAAAGTCCTGAAGTGCTAGCAACGCTAAGAGCACTGCTCTCATCTCTAGAACGTTGATATGCAGTAAGGTCTCTGAATCGTTCCACGTGCCTTGGACGGTCCGGCCCACAAAATGCCCCCCCCCCACCCGAGGCGGGAGGCGTCCGTGGTCACCGTGGCGAGAGGGGGAGAAGCACAAAATGGGCGGCCTCCGTGGAGATCTGGGGAGTGAAGCCACCACAGGAGGGACCGCTTGCAAGCCTTGCTGATCGCAATGGGATGATGCATAGGAAGAGCAAGGTATGACCACTGTACTAAGAGAGTCCACTGGAGGATGCGCATATTGAACCTGGCGAGAGGAAGAAGTGCTATAGCAGACGCCATGGACCCTAAAGCCCTCAGGACCAACTCCGCTAGAACAGAACTAGAGTGGAGAATGGCCCGCACCTGGAGCTGCAGATTTTGAACTCTGTCCGCAGTGAGGAAGGCTTTTAAACTCCTTGTGTCTAACCTGGCCCCTATAAAATCTAAGAGCTGTGTGGGCGCCAGGTTGGATTTCTTTGTATTTATAGTAATGCCCAGATTGGGAGCAAGATGGAGAAAGGAGTCTCGCGCCAATAGTAGTAGATGCCTTGTTGGGGCGGTAAGGAGCCAGTCGTCCAGGTAGGGAAGACCTGCACCCCTGAAGCCTCAGGTGGGCCGCTACCACTGCTAATACTTTGGTGAACACCATGGGGCTGTGGTGAGACCAAAGGGAAGGACCCGAACTGGTAGTGACTGGCTCCCAGCCGGAAGCGGAGGAACCTCCTAGAGCGCCTGTCCATTAGGATGTGGTAGTACGCATCTTTGAGGTCTATGGAACACATCCAGTGATTTTCTCCCAGAAGGGGGAGAATAGATTGCAGAGTGACCATTCGGAATTTTTCCTTGGGAACTGCCAGGTTCAAGAGAGAAAGGTCTAAAATTGGTCTTAGATCCCCCGTCTTTTTTGGCACTAAAAAGAACCTGGAGTAGAACCCTGATCCGATCTGGTCTGGGGGGACAGGCTGGATGGCTCTTTTCTTTAGCAGATGGCCAATTTCTGCCAAAGCGGCCTCCCGTTGACCGGGTGGAACGTCTGGGAGGGACTTCAATTTTGGTAAGTGACAAAAAGGGATGTGGTATCCTCTGGATATGATCTGGAGAACCCAGCGGTCTGATGTTATGGACTCCCATGCCGCTAGGTGCCCCGAAAAACGTCCGACTGCCTCCAGAGTGGAGCAGCCGGGCAACCCCTCAGGGTTGCTGCGCGGGCCGTTCAGAGAAGGGTTCTCTGGACCCGAAGTTCCTGGGAGCCCCTCTGCCTCTAGGGCGGCGTCCTCCCTGTCCTCCTCTGCCACGGAAGGACTGGTTGTCCGGAGCAGGCTGGGATTGCTGCGACTTCCGGAACCACATCTTCTTCTGACCCTTTTGGTTCCTAGAATAGGGCCTCTGGGGTGCAGAGAAGCGGATTCCGACGGCAGACAGCGTCTTCCCGTCCTTCTCGCTCTGGGTCAAAGTGTCGAACGGTTTTGCCAAAGAGGGCAGAACCAAAGGGGGCGTTCGCAAATGACGCTTTGAAGGGCTCTGAGAAATCGCAATGACGGAGCCAGGCCTGATGTCTAGTGACTAGACCTGCTCCTGCGGCTCTAGCGGCGCCTTCCGTAGCATGGGAGAGTAGCCGCATAGAGGTATTGGTAACTGATCTAAGAGTGGCCATGCGGGTGGAGTGCAGCACTTTGTCCTCCTCCGACATGGACTCTGGGGGAGATGCAGCGTATTCTTTAATGAGATCGTGCTGCATCCTAATAACGTGTGCCAGGTAGTTCAGCGCCCTTACCGAGAAGGTCGCTGAACTAAACATCCGCTTCCCCAAGTGGTCCATCATCCGAGACTCCTTGCTCGGGGATGGACTGAGGGACTCTCCTGAGCAAGTTCCTCTTGGTGGCCGCCCGTCAACATGGCATCTACCGGAGGCCCCTTACTCCAATGGGCACGGTCAGACGGTGGACTGAGGATCCTGTCGGGCCTCTTAGGGATTGGCTCCACGGTGTCCGGTTCCTTCCACGCCCTGGTGGTAATGAGGTCCACCAGGGGTCAGCAGGAGGGACACCCAAGAGGTAGACGGGCCCGCTTCAAATGCCTCCAAGAACACGGACTCGTCCGAGGAAGACTTGGGGCAGACCACCCCTTATACGGAGCATTTCCATGATGGCCCCAAATGAGACATCCTCGGGGGGTGACGATGGGGAGCCTTCTCCTTCCTCCAAATCTGTGTCTTCCGTGAGAGACTCGGGAGTCAATGTGCCTCCTTTTGCACGTATGCTTGCGAGGAACATCCTCTGGGGGCTGTCAGAGGACTCCTGCAGCAGCAACCTGTTCCAGGGGAACAGCTTGGGAGCACAGAAGCGGGCTGTCCCAAGGGCCGGATGGTGGAAGCCTGACCCAGTGCAGAGGGAGCGGGGCGGAGCCAAACAAGTGCCGGGGTCCGGAAACCCTCAACAGGGCCCTCTCCACTACATCAAAGGCCGAAGGAGCCGACCTCGACCAAAGGATCCGACAATCGGCTCCCCTCGGATCCGAAGAGTGGATCGAGCCGGCGCCAAGTGCTCGGATCCGAAGGGACAGTGCGCTCCGACACAGGCGCCGAAGGAGCACTGATCCCCGGATCCGAGGCTCGGATCCAGGCTCCGAGGTCGGATCCGATGCACTCGAGGGCAGGGTCGGATCCGAAGTACCAAGTACTATCGGCGCCGGCCCCCCCCCCGCTCCCGAGCTGCTCGGCTCCCACTGCTCCCCACCCCGGTAGCGGGTCGGAGAAGGAGCAATTGGCTTGGAAAAGGGGTCGAGCTCCCCAGGGAGGCAAGAGCACTCCCATCTGCATCTGGGCCTGGATGAACCTTATCATCCGGTCCAGATCAGCATCCGATAGGCTGTACGTTGATCTCGACGAGGCTACCGAGGTAGGCCTTGAGTGCCTCCTCGATAGCCTCGACGGAGATCGGGTCTCCTCCTCCTCAGGTCCCGGTGAAAAACACACTGGAGACCGGAGCCGAGGAGGAAGAGATCCAGCCGACAATGGAGCCGGGGGAGAAGCCCGCTTGGCTGGCGGGGCCGAAACAGAGGTCTCGGCCCGCCGCTTATGGTGCTTCTCCCTCCGGTCCCTTTTTCTAGCATCCCTCTCCTCCGAACCAGAAGTGGGAGGTTGAGTCCCAGGAGGAGGAGGGGGAGCCGGAGAGGGAATAACCGTGAGAAACCTACACTTTCACACAAATTAACCAAAAAATTATTTAAATTTTACAATTTAAGCACTGAATATATCACTTAGCTGGAGAGCTGGAAAAAACAATCTGGTCACCATGCGCGGCAAACGAGATCCGAGGTCATGAGGGTAGAGCAGGGCATTATGGGTGAGGGGAGGAGCTGAGAGCTTGGATCCATAGCTGGTAAACCATGCCGGTTCGGATCCGATATCGGATCCATAACCCACAGGTTGCAGACAAATGAATCTCCTACTTCAGATGGCATTTTACAACATGCCTGCATTTGAAGAATGGGTACCATACACAGCAGATCTGATGTATGGACAGATGCATTATACTTAGACGTTTCTGGATGTTTATTCCCAAATGTTTTAAAACTTTTCAGTTAAAGAAAGACTGATCAGTTAAACAGTAAAGTAGGACGTATGACAGCTGTTCTAATGGCATATACACAAGGGCAGCCTCTCATAGCTAAGCTGTTAGATAATTTTAAAATCACCATCTCAGATAAATTAATGGAATAAGCTGACCATTTCAGACTTGCCTTTCAGATCATATATCAAAGGTCAGAGAGGGACATGCAAAAGCCAGAAATACAGAAACAGTTAATACATTACTTTCTAGAGCAAGTCAAAGGGGTCCCAGGGGATATTAAATGCATGTATGAAGAAAATTCAGATACCCTCACTGATGTGGTACAAAAATTAATGAGGGGATGGACTGATGGGACATTATACTCACACCATATCTTTGCATTAAGGAGAGGGTAGTGAGCCATTTGAGGTAATTGGAGAAGTTAAAACCGGGGAAGGCAACGGTGGTGTGAACAACCACCAGCAGATAGAGCTGCATCTGCACCACCAGAACCTGCTCCTGTGTCTGTAGCACGAGCGGGTGTAGGTAATGAACTAAAGGTACCAACACTTTTTTTTCTGTAAGAAAAAAAGGGCATGTTAAACAAAATTGTGATTACAAAGCGTGGCATAAAAAGGAAGAACAGGGTGCGTTTCTAAAGATGGAACTAAAAGATTTGCAAGAAAAATCAGAAAAACAGGTTGATGCACAGAGACCTTACAATATTGGTAAAGACAGTTATAAGGGCCATCAATACACAGGAAAAGGGGATGTATGCCGCATAGATTTTCAAGCAGCTTCACCTGTAAATCCATTAACATTTGGTAGAGCAGGCAGAAGGGATGGCTAGGCAGCAGTTACGAAAAAAGATGGTTAAACCTAAATATGCAGATCACTCAGACACATAGGAAGATGACAAGCAAGAACATGCAGTGTGTCATACTGCATTTGACAATAGAGGAGGATGAGTGGATCTCCTTACAATAGGGGGTGTGCCCCCTACTCTGGTATCTTTCTTGATTACTTTTAATAGGGATCGAGACAGACTACCACCAATTGATATTCTGGGTAGAGGGGGTCTCATTAGACACAGGAGCAGCAGTATCGATCGCAAATAGTTACCTGTAAATCCTGTTTGCATTTCAGCATTTAATGGGACAAGATGCTATGCAGCGAGTAGCCAAGATGTAGACAAAATTTAACCAAGGACAGACATGGGTGTATTTTTAATGCATCCATCCTGCTCAACTACCATTATTGGTATGGACATTCTAGGACCTTTGGGCATAGTAATCGACTTGCCCAAAAGTATTCTGTGGACAGGAGACAGGAAAAAACGAGAGGGAGAGGAAAGTACAGGTTGCTGTGCAATCTCTCTTCCTGAAAAACCTGACAAGCCTACAGGATATATGAATATGGACAGTGAGGATGTGTGGCAGCATTTACATCAGCAATTCGCAAATCTGTGGTCCAAGGGTCCCAGTGACTGTGGAAAGATAGATATGCCAGTATGGGTGTGTGAAGGCTGCCCGCCTAGCCTGTCATCTGTAAATATTTATGTAAACCACAGGCTTGCTGTCTTAAATGGTAAAAATATTGTTACAAGTGGAACTGGAAAATAATGTAACAGTGCACCCTGTTGTAAGGAAGCTAAGTCAAGCATTTTATGACTGTCTTTGATCTTTAAAGTTGGCTCCAGCCTGTCTAGGTGAAGGAATTCTAGCTATGGTTTTAAGGCCAAAGTTAATGGCCAGAATTTGCGTGCATAAATGTCCTTTATGGTTTTGCTTCTTGATCTGGTGTGAGCTTAGTAAAGAATGTAAATGTAGTTTCTTTTAGCTTGGAAACCCAGGGAAGTGTGAAGAATGATGTAATGTGAACCAGGAATGTGATTTTAAAAACAGAATCCGAGAGCATTAAGCATTTTTGTCTTGACCATCCAACTCTGCACTCTACATTTGCTCTATATGTAAGTTATCTTAGACTTGTGTTTTCTCTTAGAAATAGCTAGAAACTAGAAAGATTAGACTGTTTTTCTGTGACGTCAGAACTGTACTACTGAATTATTTTAAGTAACTCTGTGATCTCTGAACTCTTGACTAGCACTGTGTAATAAAAAGTATTGTCTTCTGTTTTGATTATTAAATATTTTTAAACCCTTTTAACTGTGGCTGTTTTGTGTAGAGATAATTTAAGCTCTAGAGTACATTGCATGTATATAGTGATCCTGTACCAAGTCACTCTAGTAAGCATTGACTGTTTAGTCACACTTACCAATTGGATAATATTGCACAGTAATAAATTTGACACCCTTTTAAGGGCCTTTGAGTAGCTGATAAATATTAGTGGGTGGCAGCAGCTGATACTACAGTATAGCCTGGGATAAAGGGGCACAGCTGGAGAACCTGTGCCAACCTTCCCCAGGAGTGTCTGTGTGGTTGTATAAACTCTTCTCAAAGTAAGTGTGTGTGTGTGTGTCAGCTACTTGGGCAGGGACACGAAGAACTGTTTGGAAAGCGACGGTGCTTAAGGTTTTAGCTTGCCCACTAGGCTGAGATCTGGACCCTACAGCTGTGCCAGTGGGGAGTCTTATTGGGGACCTGGAGAGCAAGTGAGCGACCAGCCCCAGACCGACTGTGATCTCCGTGTGCTCTTACGGGAAATTGCACTTTACGGTGTGCATTTGTTATCCTTTTCTCCTATACGAGACATCCCTCACTGGTGAGGATTGAGGCTCCTTGATTGCTGGGCCAGGGCACGGGCATCACATATTAATTGTTTGGCAGTGGTGGGATATCCACACCACATATTAATTGGCTGGCAAATACTAACTGGCTTGTAGTGGTGTGGGCAGAGTGAATTCCTGTAGCTTGTGTACAGGGAGCTTTAAAGGCATTTTGTACTCTCAGCCATGCAGTGAATACTAAGAGTTCAGATCACAATTGTTTTATTTCTTTTGTTAGCTTAGTCAGTTAGGGTGAGCAGGCAGCATGTCAGCAGAGGAGTATGGAAAGCTGACTAGGAGCCAAGCTGGCGGAGATGTGCCAGGCTAGGGGACTGGTGCATGGAAACCTGACTAAGGCAGACCTGATTGCAGCCTTGGTTACAGCGGCATCAGAAAACAGCAACCAGGAGGACAATCAGACTGGCAGTGGAGACAAATACCCTCGGAGAATGGACAGCTCAACCTTTCTGCAGAGGACTTAAAAATCCATCTGGAGCTAGAGAGACTTGAGTTGGAGGCCAGGCATTTGGAGACAGAAGCTAAGGAAAGGGAACGGCAGAGGAGGCATGAGAGGGAAATGCTGACTCTTCGCCAGAGTCATGGAGGTAATGGGGAAGGGAGTAACTAGACCCCAGAAGCACAAAAGGTCAATAAATTACTTCCACATTTTAAAAAGAGGGGGATAATGTTGATAGTTTCATTCTTATGTTTGAGAGGGTATGCAAACAGTAAAGGCTCTGGGTATGGTTCCTGACCCCCTTACTCCATGGTAAAGCTGCAACTGTTTTGTAAAAAATGTCTGACATTGCATGGTTTGATTGTACTGCTGTTAAAATCACTTGTTAGAATTGTTTAAGCTAACACCGGAAATGCATAGGAAAATATTTTGTGAGCATAGATGCAAGGCAGATGAAAATGTGTGCGAATATGTTGCTGAACTGAGCACTTATTTCCATATGTGGGTGAGTGGATGTCAGGTCACCACTTTTGAAGGGCTGGCAGACCTTTTGGTGAGGGAACAAGCCCTTAGCACTTTGCCTGAGGACATTAGGATCTGGTTAGCAGATAGACAATGTGCTACTTCAGATGAGTTTGGGAAGAAGGGAGACCTATACCTGGGCAAGCAGGGCAGCCCTGCACAGGAAAGGGACAGAGTACTGCTCATGGGTCTAAATTAACCCATGATGCACAGCACAGTCTGCCAACAGAATCTGCCAGTAGCAGGGGAAGCCACTAGTCCAGGTACATGTCTAGGAGCTAGGGTTAAATGTTTTGAATGCAACCAGTGGGGCCATGTGGCATACAGGTGTCCACAGAGGCAAGGTGGGGAACAAAAGGTGAGGGAGCCAATAAGTGGAAAAGGCAAAATACCAATAGTATGTTATCTTGAGACAACAGGGGTACTGAACTACCATCCTGCAGATGTTCTGATAGGGAAAGATTTGCATAAGGCAGTACTATGTGCTTGTGCAGTTACACAGTCAGGCTAGGAGACAAGCATGTGGGTCTGGTAGCCTGGGGGGACCCAGACAGACTGCATACTTGCAGCCAGGACTGGTGAGGTGGTTACTTCAGGGAGTGAGCTACTCCATAAAAGTGAGACTGAAGATGAGCCACAGCTGCTTGGGGGCACTGATGGTCCCTTGGACAGAGTGACTGCAATGGTAGAGATGAGTAGTAGTACCCAGGCTGACAGTGAGGCACCACCGTGAGGATGCCAGACTTCCTGGGGAAGGGGAGCTGAGAAGGGTTACAAGGAGAGAGTTGAAACAGACTCAGCTCTCAGACCCTACATTGCAAGGCCTGAGGCAGGAAGTTAGGGAGGCACCTGATTCTCAAGGAAGGGGGGAATCTGTATACCGGGACAAAGGGTTACTACACAGAGAAAGTGGACACCTGAGGGAGGGCTAGAAGGTGAGAGTACAGCAGTTGGTAGTACCTAGAGCCTATCGTCTGGCCCTTCTAGCCATAGCCCAGGATATTCCCTTTGCAGGTCATATGGGCATAAAATGTACAAAGAGGCGTATTATGCAAAACTTCTATTAATCTGGAAGTTCCAGAGATGTAACAGGGTACTGCAGGACCTGTGAGCAGTCCCAAACGGTAGACAAGGCAGGAGACTAAGTATGAACTCCTTTGATGCCTTTGCCTATGATTAAGGAGCCATTTCAGAGGGTAGCTATGGATATTGTGGGTCCTCTGAGTACCCCAAGTTCCACAGGGAAAAAGTATATCCTAGTGGTAGTGGATTATGCTACACAATACCCTGAGGCAGTGGCTTTGTCCTCCATTGAGGCAGAGAAGGTGGCAAATGCTTTGTTAGAGATTTTCAGCAGGGTAGGTTTCCCAAAAGAAATACTGACAGACAGAGGTGCCAGTTTCATGTCAGACCCGCTGGCTTGTCTGTGGAAGTCCTGTGGGGTGAAGCACATGAAGACCACCCCCCAGACAAATGGTCTTCTTGAGAGTTTAAACTCTACAATCAAGTCCATGCTACGGGCATTTGCAGATCAGTTTAAGAGGGAGTGGGACAAATATTTGCCCCATCTGTTTGCTTACAGAGAGGTTCTCCAGGAATCCACAGGTTTTTCATGCTTTGAGTTCCTGTATGGGCATAGGGTGAGGGGACCTCTAGAGTCAATCTGAGATTAGTGGGAAGGTGAGCGAGTCTCTCATAAGGAGTCTGTTGTGGCATACGTCCTAAACCTCAGGACAAGACAAGGCTCAGGGAACTCATAGGCTTGGCCCAGGAGAACCTGGCAGAAGCCTAACAGAAAAAGGTGTGGCATGACAGGAATGCTCGAGCTAGAGTATGCTGTGGGGCAGCAGGTAACGGTTCTCATTCCGGTCAGACACAACAAGCTGCAAGCAGCTTGGGAGGGACCCTACAAGGTGGTAAAAAAGGCAAGTAATGTTAACTACATGGTGGAACTGCTAAGCAGAAGGCAGGGGCACAAATTGTACCATGTTAACATGATGAAACCCTAACATGATAGGGAGGCCCTTGTGCTGAGCATTTGCAGTGGATTGCAGGAGAAGTCCGAGGGAGATCTGGGGACTGATCATCTCGGAGGCACGGGCTGACACCTCACTGGAAGGGGTAGCAATGTCCCAGCAGCTATCTCCTACCCAGGTTTAAGAAATCCGAGCAGTGTTGCAGGAATTTGGGGACATGTTTACTGGGAAACCAGGATGCACCCACCTGGGCAGCACCAGGTGGATACAGGACCCCAAAGGATTATTAGGCAGGCCTATTATAGAGTGCCTGAGACAGTCAGACTCTGAGGGAGGAGGTACAGGAGATGTTAGAACTAGGGGTGATTCAAGAGTCCAACAGTCCCTGCGCCTCCCCAGTAGTGCTGGTGCCAAAGGATAGCAGCACCAGGTTGTGTGTGGACTACAGGAAATTAAATAGCCACACAGAGTCAGATGCTTACCCCATGCCTAGGACACGAGGCCCTAGAGCAGCTGGGTGGGGCTAAGTAACAACCATTGATTTTACCAAGGGTTACTGGCAGATGCCCTTGACCCCCAGTGCTATAGAGGGGTCAGCCTTTGTGACTCCTTTTGGTTTGTATGAGTTCACAAATATGCCCTTTGGGATGAAGAATGTTCCAGCGACTTTCCAAAGGCTGGTAGATCGTATCCTAGCAGGAGCAAGAGGGTTTGCCCTTTACCTAGATGATATTGCCATCTACAGCCATGCCTGGCCAGAGCACCTTCAGCATGTCAGGAAGGTGCTGGGCAGACTACAGAGGGCTGGGTTGACCATTAAGCAAAGCAAATGTCCAGTGGATATGGCAGAGGTCTCCTGCCTAGGACAGAGTGGGGAGTGGTAAGATAAGGCCAGAACTTGCCAAAGTGGAAGCAATTCAGGCATGGCCTGCACCTGTTACTAAAAAGCAGGTGAGGGCATTTTTAGGGACAGCAGGGTACTACAGAAAGTTCGTCCCCAGTTATAGCAGCATAGCTGCTCCCCTCACAGACCTGACAAGGACGAACAGGCCAGATAAGGTAGTATGGACCCCAGCACGTGAGCAGGCATTTCAGAAGCTTAAAGAAGCTTTGGGAGGACCTCCTGTGTTAGCCAGTCCAGATTATAGCACAGAATGTGTTGTGCAGGTGGATGCTTCAAACCAATGGGGGGGGGGCTGTACTTAGCCAGATTTCTTGAGGGAGAAGAGCACACAGTGGTTTATCTCAGTCGTAGGTGCCAACCCAGGGAGGAATGCTATACAGCTGTAGAAAAGGAATGTCTAGCCATAGTGTGGGCACTGCAGAAACTTCAGCCTTATCTGTATGGAAGGAAAACTTATGACAGATCACAACCCCCTAACATGGTTAAACAAAGCCAGCCAGCAAAATGCCAAGTTGCTAAGATGGAGCCTGAGGTTGCAAGCATATATGTCCGCGCAGCACCACAGTGGGATTAGGAATACCAATGCAGATGGGCTCTCAAGACAGGGAATGGGGTAAGGTATACTCAATTAGACCTAACCCTCTCAAGGGTTGCTTGAAATACTAGCTTGAGTTCTCCGGGGGGGGGGGGGGTGAAGGCTGCAAGCCTAGCCAGATATAATTCTGCCATCTGTAAATATTAATGTAAACCACAGGCTTGTCGTCTTCAATGGTAAAAATAGTGTTACATGTGGAACTGGGAAATAATGCAACAGTGCATTTTGCTGCAAGGAAGCTAAGTCAAGCATTTTATGACCGTCTTTGATCTTTAAAGCTGGCTCTGGCCTGTCTAGGTGAAGGAATTCTTGCTATCGTTTTAAGGCCCAAGTTAATGGCCAGAATTTGCATGCATAAATGTCCTTTATGGCTTTGCTTCCTGACCCGGTACGAGCTTACTAAAGAATGTAAATATAGTTTCCGTTAGAAGTGTAAAGAATGATGTAATGTGAACCAGGAATGTGATTTTAAAAACAGAAAGAATCGGAGAGTATTAAGCATTTTTGTCTTGACCATCCAACTCAGCGCTCTGCCTTTGCTCTATATGTAAGTTTATCTTGGACTTGTGTTTAGCTTAGAAATAGCTAGAAACTAGAAAGATTAGACTAAGTGTCTTTCTGTGACGTCAGAACTGTACTACTTAATTATTTTAAGTATTTCTCTGTGATCACTGAACTTGACTAGCACTGTGTAGTAAAAAGTATTGTCTTGTATTTTATTTAAATATTTTTAAACCCTTTTAACTGTGGCTGTTTTGTGCAGAAATAATGTATGCTCAAGAGTACATTGCATGTATATAGTGATTCTGTACCAAGTCACGCTAATGAGCCTTGACTGTTTAGAGAGTTACCAATTGGATAATATTGCACAGTAATAATTGGACACCCTTTTAAGGACCTTTGGGTAGCCAATAAATATTAGTGGGTAGAGGCAGCTGATACTACCATATAGTCTAGGAAAAAGGGGCACAAGAACCTGTGCCAGCCTTCCCCAGGAGTGTCTGTGTGGTTGTATAAACTCCTCTCAAAGTGTGTGTGTCAGCTACTTCAGCAGGGACATAAGGGTCTACCCAAAGTGCACAAATCTTTACAACGACCCCCCCCCCATGAGACCTATCGTCTCTGGTGGGGGATGGGCTACGGAAAATTTGTCTATTTATGTGGAAAGTGTACTGGGATCTTTGGTGCAAAATATCCCCACTGTCTTAAGAGATACTGTTCAGTTTTTAAATGATTTGGATACATTTGGTACCAACACTGAAGGAAAAAAGAAGTTATGTACTCACCATAACGTTCCATCTGAGTAGTTATACTTAATTTTTCTGCAACCAGTGGGTATACGGATCCGTATCGGATCCGAGCCGGCAACTTTTTTCTAGCATCTGCTCTAAGCTCAGAGCCTTACCCATAATGCCGTACCTTCTCCTATCTTCCCCTCAGATCGAATTTGCTGCAACGAAAAAGATATATGCAACTCAACCCAATAAACCAACCCTGAAAACAGGATAAGGTTCGGGGGATGGAGGGAGGGAATGTTGCAGAAAAATGAAGTATAACTACTCAGATGGAACGTTACGGTGAGTACATAACTTCTTTATCTGAAGTAGTTAACTTCATTTTATCTGTAACCTGTGGGACAGAGTCCCCAGCTACTCCGATCCTGGGAGGCCCTTATGGAAGGATATTCCTGAGCACCGCAGAGACAAAGGATGCTCTACCCCTCGAAATCGCATCCAATTTGTAATGGAAATGAAGGTATGTGAATTGGCCCATGTCGCTGCCGCACAAATATCATCCAAAGGCACCCTAGACCAAAAAGCAGCAGAAGTCGCCATGGACCTGGTAGAGTGAGCCCCAACTATACCAGGAGATGATGAACTTTTTGCTTTGTAGGCATGTGAAATGCAAAGAGTGATCCATCTGGCTAAGGAAACTTTAAATATAGCTTTTCCCATAAAAGCTTTGGAAAAGAAAAACAATTGGTCAGTCTTGCGGAAAGACTTCGTTCTATGAGGATAAAAACAAAGTTGTCTATGAACATCTAACAAATGGAGTTTGTTTTCACCTTTATTTTGGAAGTTGGGAAAGAAAACAGGCAGATTAATGGACTGGTTTATGTTTGCTTCAGATGCCAGTTTAGGTAAGAAGGAAGGGTTATAGTACAGAGGGAGACCCTATCCGTATGGAAGGCCAAATACGGAGGCACAGCAGACAGAGCTTGAAGCTCAGAAACTCTCCTAGCCGATGTGATGGCGACTTGGAAAGCTGTCTTCCAGGACAAAAATTTCAAGTCCACCGAAGCTGCAGGTTCGAAAGGAGCCACAAATGCCTGTAAAACTAAAGGTCCCAAGGTGGTACAGAACAGAAAAGTACCTTTAAGAAAAGCCTTACACAGCCTAGGAGAGGCTAAGGCCATGTTGTCTTCACCAACGTGAAAACTGGAAATGGCTGCCAATTGTACTTAAACTGTGGAGGAACTAGCTCCTTGCTGAAAGATACCAGACAGGAAGTCAAAACACCGTTGGAACAGGGGCATTGTAAAGGGATCCATTTTTCTCTGTCGGGCCCAAATGGAAAAGCGCTTCCATTTACTGCAATAAGGTTTTCTAGCGGAGTCTTTAAGAGAGGCCACCAGAATGGATTTTACCGGGGATGAAAGACCGGGAGTCCTGGCAATTAACGGAACTGGAACAACCAAGCTGTTAGCTTGAGGCTGCCCAGATTGGGTGGAGGTGTCCCTGACGGATGGGAAATTAGATCCGGGCAGGGATCCAGAACATACGGGGGAAGTAAGAGATGAGACCAAAGGAATGGGAACCAAACCTGACTAGGCCAGAATGGGGCAATGAGGATCACTTTGCACCATAGTCGGCAAGCTTTCTGAAGAAACTTCGGAATGAGTGGTAAAGGTGGATAAGCATACAGAAGCCCGGGGGGGGTCAAACAGACTACAGCGTCTCTGGGGACTTCCCCTGGTAAGGGAATCAGAGCTAAGAACTCGCTGCACTTCACGTTGGAAGGAGATGCGAAGAGATCGCAGCAAGGCTGACCCCATGCAAGAAGATCTCCTCTACTACTGACCATTTCAGAAACCACTCATAAGGCATCAGAATGGCCCGACTCAATCTGTCTGCTAAAATGTTGGAGCATCCCGGGATGTGCGTTGCTATCAGAAACCGACCGGTGAAAATTGCCCATTCCCACACTCTCATGGCCTCACAACAGAGGGTAGGATCTGGTTCTCCCCTGCTTGTTGCTATACCAGACAACCGACATGTTGTCTGACTGAATTGCAATCAATCAGAGAGGGAGGAGTGTGTGAAAGGCTTCCAATGCTAAAAGCACTGCCCTCATCTCTAGAACATTTATTTACAAATTGGTCTCTGCCTGGGACCACGGTGCATTGGACTGTCCTTCCCGAACAGTGTCCCCCCACCAGAGTTGGGAGGCGTCCGTGGTCACTGTGGTTTGGACTCGAGGTGACGCAAAGGAGCGTCCTTTTGATATCTCCGGTGAACTTAACCACCAAAGAGGAGAGGTCCTGCAGACGTGACTGATCTTGATCGTAAATTCCATGGGCAGGTCTAACAAAGACCATTGAACAGCCACAGTCCATTGAAGAACCCGCATGTGAAGGTGCACATAAGGAAGAATAGATATGGCGGCAGCCATGGAGCCCAGAGCACCTCGCTCACCTTTGAAGACTTGGAGTTCGCTATCTGAGCTATGTGGCACCTGAGATGTAGAATCCTGTCTGGAGTTAAGAATACCTTCATCTGCAAAGTGTCTAACCGTGCCCCAATGAAGTCTAGAACTTTTACTGGCTGCAAATGGGATTTGTGAACATTGACTAATTCCCAGTAGATCTGCTAACCGAATGAAATAATCTCGGGCCAGACACAAGTGATGCTTGTTGGGCGCAGCAAAAAGTCAGTCGTCCAGGTATGGAAACACCTGAATACCTTGATGCCTCAAGTGAGCCGCTACAACTTACCTTGGTGAACACCCTAGGGGCTGTGGTGAGACCAAAGGGTAGGGCTAGGAACAGAAAATGACTGGCTCCCAGCCGGAAGCGCAGAAACCTCCTGGAGCTTCTGTGTATTTTGATGTGGTAGTAAGCATACTGAAGGTCTAACGAGCACATCCAGTCACACTCTTGGAGACTAGGTAGAATGGACTGTAGGGTGACCATCCAGAATTTCTGTTTGGCTACAGACAGGTTTAATGTTGACAGGTCTAGAATGGGCCTGAGGTCCCCAGTCTTTTTTTGGCACCAAAAAGAACCTTGAGTAGATGCCTAATCCGGACTGATCAGGGGGGACCTGTTTGATGGCTTGTTTGAGAAGCAGCTTTGAAACCTGTAGAGCTGCGGCCTCCCTGTAAGCGAGTGGAAAATCCGGGAGGTGTTTTTTAATATTTGGCGAGGCAACAAAAGAGTAACCTCTGGATATTATCTGAAGAACTCTGCGATCTGTCGTAATGGGCTCCCATGCCACTGGGTTTAAGGACAATCATCCCCAGACTGCCTCCAGAGTAGGACAGTCGGGCAACCCCTCAGGGCTGCTGACCGGGTCTATCAGAGAAGGGTTCCCTAGACCTGAAATTCCTTGGACCCCCTCAACTTCTGGATCGGCGTCAATCCTGTCCCCCTCTGCCTCTGGGGGAATAGCTGTCCTGAGAATCCCGGGAAAACAGATTTTCGGAACCACATCTTCTGCCCTCTGATTACCAGAGAAGGAACGCTGAGGGTTAGAGAAGCGGACTCAGACAGCAGACAAAGTCTTCCCATCCTTTTCGCTCTAGACAAGTGTGTCACGTACTCTCTTTCCAAAAAGGGATGAAACATTGTAGGGAGCATTGATAAATGATGCCTTGAAAGGGTCCGCGAACTGACACTGAGCCAGGCATGACTCCTCATGGCTATGCCTGTTCCAGCCGCCCTAGTTGCTCCTTCCATGGAATGGGAAAGGAACCGCATAGATGTGTTTGAGACAGACTTCAGAGTAGACATTTTCGCCGAGAACAGCTGTCTGTCCTGCGGCGATAGAGACTCTGGGGGCGACTCAGTGAACTCCGAAGCAAGATCTCGCTGAAGCCAAATCACATGTGGCAAATAATTCAGCGCACGGATAGAAAAATTTGCTGAGGAGTATATGCGCTTCCCAAACCTATTCACCGACCTGGACTCCTTGTCTGGAGGGTGGACCAAGGAACTCTCCTGTGCTAGTTCCCTCTTTGTGGCTGCTACGACCAACACAGCATCAACTGGGGCTCATTTCGACCAGGGTTGTCCGTCAGAAGGGGGAGATAAAACCTTGTTGAGGCATTTGGGATAGGCTCTACAGTGTCAGGCTCCTTCCATGCCCTCAAGGTGATGAGGTCCACCAAGGGGTCTGCTGGTGGGGACACCCAGGAAGTAGATGGGCACATGCCAAAGGCCTCCAGGAACACTGACTCATCCCCAGAAGGTTTTGGGGCTGATCAATCTCCTCTCTGGCGGAGGATCTCCATAATTTCTCCGAAAGAGACATCTTCAGGAGATGACCTGGGGGAACCTTCTCCTTCATCTAAGTCAGTGTCAGTAGTGAGGGACACGGGGGAGTCCAACTGCCTACTTTTGAGCTCAGTGAGCCGCAGGGGTTTCCTCGGGGAAATTGACCTGGGGATCCTCTGGCACGGGCTGTCCCTGAGACAGGATGAATGGAGTAGTTTCCAAATCCAGAGGGGCCTGGGTGGTATCTGAGGGGATGGGTTGGGGTCTCATGCCCTGGGAGAGAACCCTCTCCACCACTTCGAAGGCAGAGGGAGAAGCCTTTCCCGGATCCGAAGCAGGGACCGGAGCCGAAGACATGGTAGCCTGAGGTCCGAGGGAACGGATCGGATCTGAAAAGGTTGGAGTTGAAGAATCCGTTCCTCCAGGTCCGACTCCCTGTCCACGGCTCCGAGAGTCACTCTGATCCAAATAAGTCGGATCAGAGCAACTCAAGGTAACAGCCGGAGTCGAGGTTGGAGGAACAGTTGGCACCGAGCTACCAGCTCCAAAAAAAAACCCACGGATCCAAGAGCCTCGAAGCACAGATCGGGGAAGGAGAGATGGGGCGGAAAAGAGGCATGGAGGTCCCCCTCCAGAGGGAGAGGGGCCTGGCAAGACTCCCATCTGAATTTGGGTCTGAATAAATCTCCGCATCATCCTGTCCATATCCATGGACAATAGGCTCGGAGTCGACCTCGAAGAGGCCACCGACTCTGATCTGGCTGGTCTGCCCAGTGGGGAGGAAGGCCTCGGGTCCGAATGTTCCAACGGCACCAGTGAGAAATGAGGAGACCGGAGCCATGGAGAAACAGGCCTCATGGTCTTAGATGAGGGGCTGAGAAAGAGCTCTCCGTCTGGGAACCTCTTACGATGCTAGTCCTTTTTCTCCCTTTCATCTCTGTGCCTTTCCTTTTCCTTCACTATTTCCTTTTCTTTGTCAGACTCGCTGACTGAAGATCTGTCCTTTGAAGACCCATCGCCAGACGAAGAGGGAGGTCGAGTCCCTGTCTGGGTGGAACGTGGTACACTAGAGAGAGGCCAAAGCAGATTCCAGCATGGCAGCAGGGAGAAGGCCTTTGGCAACTAGCTTGGCCTTACGATCGCTAAGGGCCCTAGGGTTAAAACCTGGACAGCACATTGAGAAGACAAATGTGCCACTCCTAAGCAAATCATACACAGTGTGACCATCGGCCGGGGAAAGTTTATGGCCACACACTGTACATTTTTTAAAGACAGGCTTTGGCTGGTCAGTCATAGTTCTGCACTCCAAGGTACAAGCACTACCTCTCCAAAAACCACACACACAGGTAGGAGAGGGGCAGGCCTAACTATTACTCTATACAAAAACTTTTTTTTTTAAACACCGACTACCAAAGGAAATACTACACAAAGGGAGGAAGGGAAATCTTACTCAAGCACACCTAGATATCAGCAAAAAAATTACTACTTACTATCCCTGAGCTCAGAGCAAAGGAGACCACGATGCACACTACTGGCGCGGCAAACGAGATCCGGGGGAAGACAGGAGGTGGTAGGGCATTATGGGTAAGGGGAAGAGCTTGGAGCAGATGCTAGAAAAAAGTTGCCAGCTCCGATATGGATCTGTATACTCACAGGTTGCAGATAAAATTAAGTTAACTACTTCAGACTGAATATTTACTGGTAACTCTAGATGTGCAAAGCCTACTCACATCTATCCCCAATGATTATGGTATTGAGGCAGTTAGACATGTTTTGAATAATGAGCACCATATAGAGAATGATCAAGTGGTACTGGTTTGTACATTACTTGATTTGATATTAAATTTTTTTTGTACACTAAGGATTTGTTCCTACAACAATGGGGTGTCGCTATGGGCACCCCGTGTGCAAATTCTTATGCCAACATGGTTGTTCATTATAGGGAAGTACAGCATATGTTCAACAGCATTTATAATCCACACTTCAGGTTTTACAGACATTTCGTGGATGATGTTTTTTTGATATGGGATGGGGAGGTTCCCCTCTTACCGGAGTTCATCACATATTTAGAATCCACGACTGACTTCTTAAAGTTTACCATGGTAGTTTCTATGGACAGGGTAGATATTTTAGATGTCACCATTCATAAAGAAGCCACAGGTGGTTTTTGGACGTCGCTTTTTCGAAAATCTTGTTGGAAGAACAGTCTGCTTGATTATAGTAGTATGCACCCACAACATGTTTTTCCTATGATTGTTAAAAAACAATTTAATAGGATATAAAGGATATGTAGGAACGAGGGTGATTTGAATGTTGAGGCAGATTCACTAGAGTCCTTGTTTAGAGACAGGGCTTATGCTACCACAAAGACTAGGGCCATTAGAGATGAGGTACTAGTGGACTGACACCTTTAATCAATCTACCCATGGGAATGTGAATATCATTTCTAAGAAAAGAAAGACAGAAATGAGGTCTGTTTCATGACAAAGTATGCCAATGATAATCCACTTATGCGAAAGGTTCTTGAACGCAATTGGCATCTGTTAAACGGTCGACAGGGTCACTGCTGACATTATAGGGGATACACCTGCCTTTGTATATAAAAACAAGAATTTGAAGCAATCGCTTTGTAGAGATGGTCATAGCAAATCAGTGAAAAGTTTGCCTTTCGGCACCTTTCCATGTTTGAATTGTAAGATGTGCTGTATTATTAGTAAGTCTCAGGTTTTTAAACATCCCAACCTAGACTTTGAATTTTCACCTAGGTTTCATGCTACTTGTGAAACTAAAAAACCTAGTATATTTAGCGAATTGCAATGAGTGCAATTGTTTCTATGTAGGCAAGACAGTGAAGCATTTAAAGGACAGGATTTATGGTCACTCATATGATATTAAAAATAGGAATGTACAGAATGCATTAGCCAAACATGGCATTGAGCATAACATGCGCACTTTTAGTTTCAGGGTGTTGCAGCCCTTAAAACTCACTACTAGAGGGGGCAATACGAATAACATTTTAGAGTACTGAACTTAGATGGATTCTAAGAATGCAAGCTCATTTATATCCAGGACTTCTGTTGCAGTCTGTATAAAGCCTGAATTAGCAGTTAGGAGCAGCAGAAAAATCAAGAAGTCCTGATTGTTCTATTGGTTCCAATTGTTTTTAATTGTTATTTGCTAGCTTAATAAGCTGTAATTGGTTTACTTGTTTTAGTATCACAATGGTACATATAGTGTCTTTTGAGCAGTGTTATTTAGGATCTGATGAAGCCTAGTCAACTACGTGAAAGCGCTTATCCTTTTGTATGTTTTTTACTGATGTTTCTGTTTCATTAAAATTGGAAGCCTTAGCCATGGTGGTCACTTTGGTTTTGTTTGGTTTTGTTTGATTTTTGGACTTTACCTTACAGACCTTTGGACCACGCTAGTAATTTCTTTGGTTTGTGCTTTTGCTTTTTTATACCAACGTGGACACATGGCAGAGAAGGCTGGCTCTGCACTTGATGGTACCCTTGGGAATGAAACCTTATCTAGTAGATGGAACAATGTTTTTCTAACACAAGGTAATCCGCTCCTGTCACTGAGTTTTGAAGACACAAGTAGAAGAGGTGCCATTGCAACACATGATTGCATTTTCGAGTCATCCCGAGGGGGATGAGAGTTTTATGCATGTCGTCCTACGGTGATTCTCACCCTGAGCTCTTAAAACAGTGGCAACAATTGAACCTTGAGTTAGGCTTCAACTATATGAGGTTGATTATTGATTTTAAACCTATTGAAGAGCAATTAAAAGGCGAAATTGAGCTGCAATACTCTGAATTGATTTCACAGCATATTGATGCAGAGCACAATGACTTACTTGACAATATATACATGAATGTTTCATGAGAAAAACTGCAGTTAACGAAACAGCGTAAGTTAGAGAGACCATTCTGACTTTTGTCTCTGTAATGTCTTTACCTGGCCTAGGTCTAATGCTCCCTTTGAAACTAGAGAATCACGCTGTTGATTCACGGGTTTCTGTATCTATCGTCCTGACACTTTGTTGACTCCTCCCATCTGTTGATGTCACGGGTCAGAACGCTTTTGTTACAGAAATGGATTTGAACATTCCTTCTCCTACTGCTTCTCTACCTTTGGCAGAATGACAACAGATACCTGCCACTGTCAGCACTCCACCCTCTAACCAAGAGGTTGAATTTGGCTCCAAGATGGGAGCTATACCCAAGCGTCTGATCCCACAATCTATGTAATGTTTTTTACCATTACCAACGAAGTAACGTGTCCAACAACAAACACACTCGGTGAGCAGAGGGAGACGAAAGAGAAAATTTTCAGGGGAAAGATTCAACTAACAGGAGAATAAGAAAATAAGTCATGGGGACTTAGTTATTAACTTAGACTATGAACTCTCAGACTCTGAATTTTCCCTACTCAACAAAAGGTTTGACTTTCATTCCTTCTGTAGGAACTAATTTATGTGATCTATTAACTGATTTGCATTTATTTGCACGTAATGGGGCCCTTAAACTTATGTTTAAGGATAAACCACCTATGGATGTTAATGTTTTTAAAAGAAATAGTCATTTTATTCCAGCATTACCAGCTCATATAGACACATTTGTGAAAGTGTGTGAGAGGGACTTTTACAATACCATTCACAAAGAACATAAACATGACTTTAATTTGAATCATGATGAGAGAAGTGCCCTGAAGTCTATGCAGAACAATGTGCACCTTACCATTAGACCAGCTGATGAGAGGTTGCCCTTGTTCTACTGAATAGTAGTGACTGATATAGCTATGTGTGATGTGCTGAATGATAGTACCACATATAAGTTGATTGACTTTTCACAGTATGAAGTTATTACATTGAATATCAGAGATACTCTGTATGATCTTCTCATGTGTAGACAGATGGACGATATCTTGTATCAGTATTTGAGTATAGACTATCCGGTCATCCCCTATATTAAGGGTCTACCCAAAGTGCACAAATCTTTACAACACCCTCCTCTCCATGAGACATATTGTCTCTGGTGGGGGATGGGCCACGGAAAATGTGTCTATTTATGTGGAAAGTGTGCTGGGACCTTCGGTGCAAAATATCTCCACTGTCTTGAGATACTGTTCGGTTTTTGAATGATGTGGATACATTTGGTACCAATACTGAAGGAAATGAATATGTACTGTGAATATGTACTGGTAACTCTAGATGTGCAAAGCCTATTCACATCTATCCCCAATAATTATGGTATTGAGGCAGTTAGACATGTTTTGAACAATGAGCACCATATAGAGAATGATCAAGTGGTATTGGTTTGTAGATTATTGATTTGATATTAACTAACAATGTTTTTTGTACACTAAGGATTTGTTCCTACAACAATGGGGTGTCGCTATGGGCATCCCGTGTGCAAATTCTTATGCCAACATGGTTGTTCATTATTGGGAAGTACAGCATATGCTCAACAGCATTTATAATCCACACATCAGGTTTTAGACGTTTCGTGGATGATTTTTTTTTTTATATGGGATGGGGGGGGGGGTTCCCCTATTATCGGAGTTAATCACATATTTAGAATCCAGGACTGACTTAAAGTTTACCATGGTAGTTTCTATGGACAGGGTAGATTTTTTTAGATGTCCCCATTCATAAAAAAGCCACAGGTGGTTTTCGGACTTCGCTTTTTCAAAAATCTTGTTGGCAGAACAGTCTGCTTGATTATAGTAGTATGCACCCACGACATGTTTTTTCCTACGATTGTTAAAGGACAATTTAATAGGATAAAAAGAATATGTAGGAACGAGGGTGATTCGAATGTTGAGGCAGATTCACTAGAGTCCTTGTTTAGAGACAGGTTGAGACAGGGGTTATGCTACCACAAAGACTAGGGCCATTAGAGATGAGGTACTAGTGACTAACACCTTTAAGTCAATCTACCCATGGGAATGTGAATATCATTTCTAATAAGAAAAGAAAAAGACAGAAATGAGAAGGTCTGTTTCATGACAAAGTATGCCGATGATAATCTACTTGTGCGAAAGGTTCTTGAACACAACTGGCATCTGTTAACGGTTGACAGGGTCACTGCTGACATTATAGGGCATACACCCGCTTTTGTATATAAAAACAAGAATTTGAAGCAATTGCTTTGTAGAGATGGTCATAGCAAAATCAGTGGAAAGTTTGCCTTTCGGCACCTTTCCATGTTTGAACTGTAAAATGTGCTGTACTATTTAGCAAGTCTCAGGTTTTTAAACATCCCAACCTAGACTTTGAATTTTCACCTAGGTTTCATGCCACTTGTGAAACTAAAAACCTAGTATATTTAGCTAATTGTAATGAGTGCCATTGTTTCTATGCAGCCAAGACAGTGAAACGTTTAAAGGACAGGATTTATGGTCACTCATATGATATTAAAAATTGGAATGCACAGAATGCGTTAGCCAAACATGTCATTGAGCATAACAAGCACACTTAGTTTCAGGGTGTTGCAGCCCTTAAAAATCACTACTAGAGGGGGCAATAGGAATAATATTTTAGAGAGAACTGAACTTGCATGGATTCTAAGAATGCAAGCTCATTTATATCCAGGACTTAATGCTGCTGTCTGTATAAAACCTAAATTAGTAGCTAGGGTCAGCAGAAAAATCAAGAAGTCCTGATTGTTCTATTGGTTCCAATTGTTTTTAATTATTGACTGTTTAACAAGCTGTAATTGTTTACATATTTTAGTATCACAGTGGTATATAAAATGTCTTTTGAGCAGTGTTATTTAGGATCCGATGAAGCATAGTCAACTACGTGAAAGCGCTTATCCTTTTGTATGTTTTTTACTGAGGTTTCCATTTTATTAAAATTGGAAGCCTTAGCCGTGGTGGTAGCAGCTTTGGTTTTGTTGGATTATTTATTATTAAATATTTTTAAACCCTTTTAACTGTGGCTGTTCTGTGTAGAGATAATTTAAGCTAGAGTACATTGTATGTATATAGTAATCCTGTACCAAGTCACGCTAATGAGCCTTGACTGTTTAGTCACACTTACCAATTGGATAATAATATTGCACAGTAATAATTGGATACTCTTTTAAGGGCCTTTGGGTAGCTGATAAATATTAGTGGGTGGTGGGCAGCTGATACTACCGTATAGTCTAGGAAAAAGGGGCACAGCTGGAGAACCTGTGCCAGCCTTCCCCAGGAGTGTCTGTGTGGTTGTATAAACTCTTCTCAAAGTGTGTGTGTATCAGCTACTTCGGCAAGGTCATGAAACACTGTTTGGATAGAGAGGGTGCTGGAGTTTTTAGCTTGCCCACTAGGCCGAGATCTGGACCCTATAGCTGTGGCAGTGAGGAGTTTTATTGGGGACCTGGAGTGCAAGGGAACGACCAGCCTCGGACTGACTGTGATCTGTGTGTGCTCTTAAGGGAAATTGCACTTTACTGTGTGCATTTGTTATCCTTTCCTCCTATGAGACGCCCCTCACTGGTGTTAGTGGCGAGGATGAAGGCTACTTGATTGCTGGGCCAGGGCACGGGTGTCACATGGTGGGTAGTGATCCGATTATATACCTCCATTTCAAAAACAATATCCCATTCCTACGAAAGCAGAACATAGGGAAAAGGAAGGAATTCTACAAAAAGGCAGTAGTCCCACAAATTCACTAATCTGGCCATTCAAGAAAGAAGATGGGAGTTATTGTCTTGTTATTGATTTACGAAGGTTAATCAATACACAACTCCTAGAGCACATTTGATTCCAGGAGTTTCAGAGTTGTCTGCACATATTAAGCCACAAAGCAAGTGGTTTACAGTAACTGATTTAGCAAATGGCTTTTTTGCAATAACACTCAGGAAAAAAGATTGGCCACAATTTGCCTTTACATTTAAAAACAGTAATATGTCATGAAAAAATTACCTCAAGGATTTCAAAACAGTGCAGTTATTTCAGACAGTGGGATCCATACTGCAACATCTAGAAAAGGATGATTCAGTGTTACATTACACTGATGACGCATTAATCCAGTCTGAGACAGTACAGGAGCATGTACAGCTTCTTGGAAGTTTTTTATACTTTACAGCAGGCAGGGTTTAAGGTTAAAAGTGAAAAGATTCAGTTTATGTCTCCAGAAGTCAAGTTTCTAGGTACTATTATAAAACCATCAGGAAGGTCTCCTTGTCCTGTGCGTGTGCAAGGCATTTTACAAATGGAAAAGCTATCGACTATAGCAGATTTACATAAATTCATGGGACTCATGAATTACAATAGGGGAATTTAGAGAGACTTATGCAGCAGTGGCTGCACCTCTTAAAATGTTACAACAGAAGAGGTCCACTTTCTAGAAGGGGGACCCCATGAGGATGTGGCATTTTCACAAATGAAAGTACAATTAGCACAAGCTACAGAATTAACAGGGTCTATGTCAATTCTTCGAACGCTCACAATTTCGAACGTTAGACAAAACCGATGCATTGGTTTCAAGAAATAATGTGAACATGGATTCAAAAAATGACAAAGGTTCTGCCAAAACAGTCAGGTCCAAACAGAATCGAGGCAGGAGCCATTTTTGGAGATGGACAGTTCTGGAGACAAATTTGTTCTGATGAAGCTCACAGTTGTGTGAGTGAAAGCGCTTAACTCATGGAATATTAAATGAAGATTTTTTTTAACCATTCAAGTGGTTGGTGTGTTTTTACACAGTATTTGCATCATCGTTAGTGGTTTGGATATTGTTTGTGGGCAGCGAGCTTTTCTGGAGTCCGTGGAGTCAGCGTTCTTCACTTCGTCTTTTTTTTTTGTATTTTGTTGACGGAACGCTTTACTGGTTTAGGAACCATATGAAATAATGACAGGTCGTGAAATGTTTATACAACTACCATTTGATCTGGATATAACTAATGATAGGCCTATGTTAGAAATCAGTAAGCATCAGCAATGGTTAAAAAGGCTTACAGAAATATGAGATTACAATGCGAGAGAAGCCCCACCTATGGAGAAAGGAGCCAATTTTCCTGCCTAAAGAAAACCTTCCCTGCAGAACAAAAGTATTGGTAAAAATGTTCCAAACAGAAGGTCCATGGGATAGCAACTGGCAAATCCCTTTTGAAATAGCAGAACAAATTGGACCATTAGTGTATAAAATCAAAGGAAAAAAGAAAAACAAAACAATGTTGGTACATAAAGATCAGTTAAGAGTTATTAAAACTAGTGAGCAATGTAAATCTAATTAAGTGCATTCTCTTGTATGTTTCCCACAGAGAAAACATAACGAAACTGACATGGTTTAAAGTCCATCCTTTTGGAAATTCAGTTTTGGATGACCAAATTGGAT
This sequence comes from Protopterus annectens, assembly GCF_019279795.1. Taxonomy (NCBI): domain Eukaryota; kingdom Metazoa; phylum Chordata; order Ceratodontiformes; family Protopteridae; genus Protopterus; species Protopterus annectens. The sequence goes on from NC_056743.1 coordinate 684,272,901, forward strand.
GACCAAAGGCAAAATGATTCAGCAATGAAATTTCTATTTAAAGAATTTTTTTTAATTAATAGCTATCATACTAACCATTATTGTATTACTTAATATTAAATTGTACTTACAACCTGTTAAACTGTAAAATTACATGAGAGTGTAAAGAAATGTGGAAAAATAAGCAAGATTGGTCACCATCTTAATTTTTTGGCAAGACAACGTTGGTATACAAAAAGTATGAATGTTTGTAATTACTGGGTATGTAGTTTAATACCTAAAACAGGTGTTATGCCTCTAGTGCCAATTCCACTAAATTCTGTCAGTAGTTGAAGGGTATTGATAAATGAGACAGGAGACCAAGTTATAAATGCACAGTTACGTAAAGCAAGAGTACAATTATCTGCTATAGTACAGGGATCACATGTTTTCAACAAACTGGAACCATCCCAGTGGGTAACAGTAATTGTATTCAGGAAATAAAAAATGTGTGTTGTGTCATTTAAAACTGACCCTTAGCTGAAATGATAAACTTTCATAACCACATACCAGTAACGCGAGGTATATTTTTTCATGGTTTTCGTATTCTAATATCAGCTAAGGGTCAGTTAATATTAAGTGACACAGCAGTATTTCATTTTTCACTAAACGATAAAAATGAGGGCAAAACCAACGTTACACGTTGGCAAAGTAAAACAGATAATTTTACAGTTGTACACAATAAAACTCCTACTATGGGACAGGTAAATGGCAGTCTACTAGCAGTGTTGCCCTGCCAGATGGGTTATATTACATTTGTGGTAAATATGCTTATAAATGGTTACCAAAGGGATGGGATGGCACCTGCTATATAGGGCTAGTAGTACCAGCAATGCATCATGTAAAAGTTACCAAAGGGAAGCATTAGAAATGCAAAAAGGAAGAGAGACATTACCTGTAATTGAAAATCCAGAAAATCCAGTAAACACCTTAGATACATCACATACCACCAAAATCTTTATTTAAAATTAAGATATAGATCTAGAAGATAATGTAATTCCTGGAGCAGGTATAGTCCCTTGGTTTGTCTTTTCGGCTTTTCCCGGTTAGGGGTTGCCACAGCAGAACTCTGGTCCGCTAATGATTGGCAGTAAATTTTTATGGTGCAGAGTTACCAGCCCAACCTTCAGCAAAGGCACGCCCATTCACGCATGTCTTTCAAACGCCACTCTACCACGGGGATGACATGCAGACTCCACACAGAAGGTGCTCCAGCAGAGAATCGAACAGAAGAACCTCTTGCTGTGAGGCAACAATGCTACCGCTGCACCACCACAGCATTTAGGTATATTCCCTTGGTATTATGGAGCAGCAAAAGCTATTTGGGAGTTAAGAAACCTATCTAAATTGAAATATTGGCAAATGCCACTTTCAGTACAATCTCTGACATTATTGTCGAAATGACAGCCATACGAACTATAGTTTTACAAAACTGAATGGTGTTAGATTACATACTGGCGTCCCAAGGGGGTACATGTGCCTTAATAGAACAATTTTGCACATTTATTCCAGATAAAACGTCTCTAAAAGCGCATTTAGAGGTTATTGTGCAAGTGCCACAACATACTAGAAAAAAGTGGAATGACTACTGGAGTGTGTGGTTTAGCAATTTACAGGGTGGACAGGAAAAATTATATTTTTAATTGCCATCATTGCTACTGTAGTGTTTGCATATTGCTTACATGTATTAAAGTTTGCTTAACAAGAGTTAAACAATTTACTGTTGTCAATTGTCATAATAAAAATGTATTAAAAAATGATGAATCTTGTCTCCCTGGTTTAAAATAAAAAGGAGGAACAATTAAGTGTGTTAAACAATAAAGTTTAAAATCAGTTCTGCTATAAAAATGCAAAATAAGTGAGGCATACAATAAAGCTCGCTTAAATGTAGAAATAAAGCTTAGCAATATGTAATGAGCATTTATACTCTGTGACATAGCTGTGACTATCGATAGACATGCTTTTTATCAACTAGGCAATACATGCTCTTTTACAAAGCTGTTTCCTCAGAAAACATGTTCTCCCACAGTATCAGAAGAGATAAACGGATGTTTCCTTTCAGACATCTGTCAATGGACATGGCTTTTGTAAAATCAGCAGAAAAACCATTCCTGATTGCGTGCGTTCTCAGATCAGCAAAAATGCTTAAATGGTTTCACAGGACAACAGGAAAGCCGATTACAAAACATTTCCTAAAAACAAGTCTAAAAAGAAAAGCATCAGCAGAACAGATGTTTCCTATAAAACCCAAAAAAGAAACCAAGAGAAAAACAAGATTTTAAGTGTGTGAGAACAGTATAAGTGGACTGTTAAATTTATGTTATGTTATGTTAGAGATATTTGGTAGGAACACACTTGTTCTGAGGTATTATATTGGAGAAGCAGTTATAACAATCTTCCATACTGATTTAGAGTAAAGTCTTGAATATTTATGCTAAAAACTGACAGAAGAGTATGTGTCGTTTGTTACAAAAATAAGTTATTTATTAGTAACCTTGCTTACAGTAAAATAGTATTGTGCTGCAAGGTATATTTTATTAGTGCAGGCTGCAAGGCTCTTGTGTTTAAACAAACTGCAAATACAGTTACGCAAAACTCTGTTAACCAGACTTTGATTCAGCACTTCAAGTACAGACACAGACAGTGCGTCTTAAGAAGACTTTGGTTCTAGTACAGCACAGCAGCACCTTCTTTCAGAATTTTTTCAAGTACCAGATCGCATTTGCAAAGAGAACCAGTTCACCCAAGTCCAATTCTTGAACTACCTTGGTCTGCTGTAACAACTGATCTTTGAGTGGAACAACAAACACTTAGTTCTGGTAGACTCTTATTCGAATTGGTTCAAGATTGATTTACTACCCAACCTCAACTGCTGTTATTACTAAGTTGATACATCATTGCTCAGCTCATGGTAGTCCACACACACTTTATTCTGACAACGGTACTCAATTTACTATCCAGCTGCTTCAGAAATTTGCAAAAGAATAGGACTTTGTACATGTCACTAGTAGTCCTGAATATCCTCAGTCCAATGCTCCAGCTGAATGTTTTGCACTCTGCACTGCTCAATTACTTGAAAGGTCAAAGCAGGACAACACAGATATATTCCTGAATTTGCTTAATCTCAGAAACATACCCCGTGATGACATTCGTGGCTCACCTGCTCAAAAACTACTTTCCTGGCAAACTAGAACTATGCTACCTATTTCTTCAAGTTTGTTGCAGCCTAAATCTAACACTAAAATCATCAATGCTCGATTGTTTAAGTGTAATATCCAGAAATCTATTTACGACCAATCGAGCAGATTACTTCATCCATTGAGGGAAGGAGAGACTGTATGAATCCAGACAAAAGGTTTTGACTGACTAGAACAGATTACAGGCATCTGTGCTGAGCTGACCTCTTACCTGGTAAATTCTGAAGGAGTGGAGTATAGCATGAATTACAATTGTCTTCCTGTACCAGAATCATCATTACAATCACAACATTGTATCTGCGATGTGGACTCTAAATTGAAGAGCGAGGTAGACACCGTTTCCAGACCTGAATGTGTTGAAAATTCTGACTCCATTATGGAAAGTGATTTGAACATTCCACAGGTCAACCATTTTACAACCAGTTGCCAAATCTAATACCTAGTTTTATGTCACACGATATGGACGAGTATCTAAACCAAGGGTGAAATATGCAGCAACGTGGACTTGATTGTACATACGTGTATATTTAATATTGCATACTGCATGACTATTGGTAACCTGCGCTTTCTGCATGCCAAACTGTCTCAATCTCATGAACTCTCAAAGAGGGAGGATGTAGATCATAGTGTAAAGTGTGTGCTGCATCTTTAAGAAGCATGTGAGGCTGTACGTGCATGTATATAACCCACACATGTGCAAACCCCTTAGTGCCATTTTAAAGGAGCAGCTAGGGAATGAGCATGCATGATAAACAGTTGTTAGTTTGTATACAAGTTACTTAAGTTAAAGTCAATAGCCAACAGTAGTAATGTGTTTGTATGAAATAAAGCTGCATGAACAGAGCCCACGAAGACTCTCTAATTCATGTCCCAGACACAAAAGCAACACTAGGCATAGACAGCCTCTCCGTTACCTGTAGGAGATAGGACCTTAAGGCAATCTGTGTAGGACACAGCATTCATACCTTAGATAGCATGCCAACTGTTGCAAGTGCCTGGATTGGTACATGCCAAAGAGTGCATTGCACTCAATGGATGGGTCTGATAAGGGTGGAGTAGAAAGGTACTCTTACTTCCTTGGACCCAGAAGCCATACCACTGCTTATGAGTTGAGCGATATAGGATTTTCTTACAATCTTGGTTGCATGTTGGTTGAATGCCAGATTACTGGCTATATATGGTCTTGTATCCCTATCTATTAGGTCAACTGTTGGTGAGTCAGAGGCCTTTCACATTACCCTTGACTTCTGAGGAGTACATGCCAAACAGAAGCGGGCCAAACAGAGTTATGGGGTACTCCTCTGCTGACCGGTCTATTGGTGTAAGTGGTGTCACCAATCCTGACTTCTTGGATCCAAACTGTGAGCCAGCAGGCAATCCAGCGAGTTATGCATGGGCTTATTTCTACAGCGTTTGTCAATACCCTAATGAGGTACTTTTGGACAGGTTAAGGCAGACAGTAGGCACAGTTTTCCCCTTATCCATAGCCATGGTGACCCTCAAGAAGTCTATCAGGTTAAGTAGACAAGACCTTCCCTTGAAGTACAGTTGTGTACACTTATCATAAATGTAGATGTTAGAGTGTCTTCACTGTTGCAGTCATGACTGTAGGGTTCTCCCCTGCCGGCAGGCAGTCCTCGGTCGGCCAGAATCCAAAGTCTGGGTCCGGCATCGGCTGTTCAGCCATGCTCCCTGACGTTAGAGCGCCAGGAGTACAAAGCTGACAGCCGGCGCCATGTTCTCCAGTTTTTCTTGCCCCAGATGTCAGAAGTTCCAAAATGAGTAAGGTCCCATACCCTTTGCAAATACACCTCAGAAGGGTGAAAAAGGAACCACACAAAAGTAAAAATAAGAGGGGACAGGAGGGAGGGAAACCCAGACTGTAACAGTGAAGACACTCGAACATCTACATTTATGATAAGTGTACACAACTGTACTATGTTCATCGTGTTTCACTGTTGCAGTCATGACTGTAGGGTGGAATCCCAAAGCAGAATGACAGGAGGTGGTCATAAAGTAGTGGGGGTGGCTATAAGACCCTGCAAGACTGCAGAAGCAAAGCCTGCCCTAGACTTAGAGTAGAGAGGTAGATTGCAGTGCTTGGAAAAAGTATGCACTGAACTCCAAGTTGCAGCTTCCAAAATGTCTTTGGTAGGAACTCCCCTGAGGAAGGCAGCTGAAGTGGCAGCAGCTCTGGTAGAGTGAGTCCTTATACTCCCTGGGATTTGCTTTCCATGGTGTGAATAGCAAAATCTGATTCTATGAGCAATCCATTTAGAAATGGTCTGTTTTGAAATGGCTTTACCTTAAAGCATAAGAAACAAATAATTGCTCTGATTTCCTGATGTCCTTGGTTCTGTCCAGGTAAAAACGTAGTTGTCTGTGTACGTCCAAGGAATGTAAGATCTTTTCCCCTTTATTTTGAGGAGTGGGGAAAAAAGTTGGCAAGTGAATAGCTTGATTTAAAGCCACTTTGGAAACCACCTTAGGCATGAAAGTAGGATTAGTCCTTAGACACCCTGTCTTGATGAAAAATAATATAAGGTTCTACAGCCATATGAGCTTGCAACTCTGAAACTCTCCTGGCAGAGGTCAGAGCTAACAGGATGGCTGTCTTCCAAAATAAAAACTTGATGTCAGATGTGGCAGCGGACTCTAAAGGAGGTAAGGTGAGCTTTTCCAAAACATAGTTGAGATCCCAAGCAGCAATGGGAGATCTAGGGGGCCTTAAGTTCTTAGCTCCTCTGAGAAACTGTCTCATGAGCTGGTGGGAAAAGATTGGACGGTCTGTATTATAATGAGCAGACATAGCAGAGGCATGAATCTTTATGGAAGAGAAAGAAAGAGACCCTTATGTAAGAGGTCTGTCAGGTAAAGTAAAATCTGAGGAATGTTAGGAATAAGAGAATCAGAATCATGAGACTGCATCCAGGAACAAAATCGTTTCCATTTTCCTGCATAAGATTTTCTAGTGCTAGGACGTCTGGCTTCTAAAATGACATCCATAACCTGCTTGGGTAGGAGAGAATGATTCAAAGACCCTGGATTAACCAGGCCGCCAGGCTGAGAGTTTTGACATGGGAGTGTAGAACCTGACCCTGGTGTTGGGACAGAAGGTTCGGTGTCTGTGGTAAAACCCAAGGGGGCTCCAGACAAAGGTTTTTCCGTGTTGGGTACCAAAACTGTCGTGGCCAATTTGGGGCCAGCAAGATTATCATCTTGGGCTTGTCCTGTTTGATCTTTAATAATACTCGTGGAAGAAGGAGAGGCGGAAAGGCATATCCCCAAGAGGTTTCTCCAACTGAATGATAGTGCATCCACTTTCCAAGCTTGTTCGTGGAAAGTCCTGGTGCAAAAAAATCTGTAGTTGATGACTGAGGTGGGATGCAAACAGGTCTATGTGAGGACATCCCCAGACTGCAATAATCATCTTGAATATTTCGGTGTCCAGCATCCATTCGTGTGGGTCCGAAAGGTTTCTGCTCAGACTGTTTGCCAGGAAGTTTTGCTTCCCTGGTAGAAACTGTGCTTGAAGGTCCAGATTGCAAGCTAAAGCTGTGTTCCAAAGATCCATGGCTAGTCTGCAAAGGGGATAGGAATGAGATCCCCCTTGCTTGTTTATGTACCACATAACTGTGGTGTTGTCTGTCCGTATCAGTAGTTGTCCTGGTTGTAGAAGATTCCTGAAGGCCAATAGAGCTTTCTGTATGGCTAACATTTCCTTTAAATTGATATGCAGGTGCTTCTGATCCTTTGTCCAAAGGCCCTGCAGACAGTTGCCCTGAAAATGGGCTCCCCATGCATAATCTGAGGCGTCCGTGGTCAGTATCCGAGTGGCAGGAGGCAGACAGAAGGTTTTCCTTTGTTTAGAGTACATGCCTTGGACCACCAAAGGAATTCCTTTTGAAGACAAGGCAGGACGGAGATCAGTATGTCTAAACTGTGGCAATGCTGAGACCATACACTTTTTAGGTACCACTGTATTTTCCTCATATGTAGTCTTGCATATGGTACGAGAAGGATGCAGAAGGCCATGTAACCCAAAGCCTGCAGGAATCTCCTTGCAGATAGCAGAGTTAAAGTTGCCAAGGTTTTGAAAGTTGAGGCCAGCTGTAATTGTTTTTCGTATGTCAGAAATGCCGTCTGGGTTGTTGTGTTTAGAGAAGCGCCCAGAAAAATTCTGTTGTGAGGGTGTCATATTTGACTTTTTTATGTTTACAGTGAATCCCAGGAACTTGAGAAGATTCTGAACAAACTCTAGATGCTGGAGTAAGACATCCTTGCTGTCTGCCTGAATAAGACAATCGTCCAGATAAGAGTAAATTTGAATTCCCTTGAGTCTGCAATAAGCTACTACTGGAGCAAGACCCTGGGCACAGTAGACAATCCAAAGGGCAGCGCAGAGAATTGATAGTGCCTCGATCCAGCCTTGAACCAGAGGTATTTTCTGCGTTCCTGCCTGATGGGAATGTGTAAATATGCCTCCTTTAAATCCAAAGTCACCATCCATGCATTTTTGGTCAGCATTGGAAGTAGCTGCTGTAGAGTAAGCATCTTGAATTTTGGTATCTCTAGAAAAGTGTTCAAGACTGACAGATCCAGAATGGGTTTCCATGAATTTTGCTTTCTGGGGACTAGAAAGAGCCTCGAGTAAAAACCTTGTCCCATTTCTGAAAGTGGAACTAGTTCTATGGCTTTCATAGCCAAGAGAGCTTCCACCTGGTTTAAGGCCTCTGACCATTGATGTTTTGGAAGATCTGGCCATCCGCTTGGCCTTGGTAGGGTACAAAAATGGAATTTGTAACCTCTTGAAACTACATCCAAAACCCACCTGTCTTGGGTTATACGAGTACAATTTAGGTGAAAGAGAAAGTTTTCCTCCGAGAGGGGCTTCCAGGCAAGAAGTTCCTGCAGCCCAACAGAGGGAGTCATTGAGTTTGTTTCGTATGAGTTTACGACCTGTCCTCTCCTCCCCTAGGGGTGGAGGCAGTCCACTGTCTTGGTCTATAAGAGGCTTGCGTTTGAGGCCTTCCTCGGGAGCGTCTGTATCTACCCCTCTGAGGCCTGTCTGAATTGGGAAAGGACCAATTTTTTGTAGGCCAATTCCTACTAAATCTGGGTGGCTGTACTTGTAAGAAATCTTTAACTGTTTGCATGGATTTTGCCTTGTCCTCCATCTTTTTAATCACCTCTTCAGCTTTAGATCCAAACAAAACATTATGCTGAACAGGAGCATCCAATAATTTAGCTTTTACTTGATCTGGCAAATTTTGTTCCTTTAACCAAGCATGCCTTCTAATTACTGTTCCAGAGGCAGCAGCCCTACAAGAAGCCTCTAAGGCATCAAATCCACAGTGTAAACCATGCTTCCCAACTTGTTCAGTGGCATGCATTAAGTCATGTAACTGACTTATCTGCACAGGCGGAAATGAAAGTTAGCTTCTGTTTTAGAACAGACAGGAGAAATTGCTGGTATTTCAGCATATGAAACTGACAGTTTAAAGCCCTAATAGATAAAGCAGCAGAAGTGTACACTTTTTTGCCCCATCTTTCTAAAGATCTGGAATCCTTCTCAGTGGGAATGGGGTTTTTAGCAGAAGCGGCCTTTACGCCCTTAGGACCCTGAGAAATGGTTTCAGGGTCAGCAGTAGGGTTCTTGTATAAAAACTGGTGGGAATCAGGAACCCTATAGTATCTGTCTGGCTTAACAGGAGCTGGAGGAAAAGAATCGGGAGTTAAGTTAGCCTCCGAAAAAGCATCATCCACAATATCTAAAATAGGAGGAATAGCCAGGGGTCTATGCTGGGGAAGGAGAAGAAAATCCCTTAGTCTTTTCTTAGATTCTGAATACTCCTGTCCTTCCCAGTGGAAATGTTCCCTCATTTCATGCAAAGTTTCCCCAAAAGAGAAATCCTCAGGGGGAGAAGCTGAAGGAATGGATTCCTCAGCATCAGAATCCTCATAAGGAGGGAAAGAATATTCCTGGTCAGAAGAAACTGAAGAAACAGAAGCCTGATCAGAGGAGTCATAATAAACTTCCTGCCTTGGCCTTTTATCTGGAGGGGGATGTGAACCCCTAATCATAGTAAGTCCTCCGCATCTTAAGTAACTGTTTCTGAGACTTGGGAGCCGGATCAGAAGAGGCCTGGGCTGCAGTCTTTGATTTGGAAGGAGTCTTTGTCTTTGCCTTTATTAGAAGCTGAGTAGGCCTGAAAACCCCTTCAGAAGCCGGTACCTGCACAGCGGCTCCGACCCATCTGAAGGAGCATTGTCCGAAGGTCCTGCAACAGAAATATTCAAAGGCCTAGTTGGCTCCTCGTGGGAGTCCGTTTCGGCTATCAGTTCCGAAATTGCCGACGACAGGGGCTGCAAAAGCACCTCACTGACAACGCCCAAACCTGAAGCTGGCTCTGCTTGTGCGATATAGTCTGATTTGGACCTCGGAGGCCTGTCTTTATCCTTGCGTCGTTTGTGAACTCTGGTAGCCGGAACCGTATCAGACGACATTTTGTAATTAAAACGCCTACCGAAGTAATGAAATGCAACATCGTACCTTTGTTTAATAGTACGTTGATTGAATCTAGCACAAAACAGACAACTAGCTACGTCGTGGTCAGGGCCTAAGCAAGGAATACAGTAAGAATGAAAATCCTTATGAGGTATTTGCTTCCCACATGAAATACAATTAACTTTTTCTGACATCGGACTGGAGCAAGAAAAAAAGTTTCCCCAACGGGGTACTTGGCTTCGAGTAGGTGAAGAAAGTCTTCGGACTGAAGTTTTAGAAAAAAAATTGTCAGGAGTCAGCCGACCGGCACTTGCGAACTGCTATCACCGCACGGCAAGAAAGACTGGAGAACATGGCGTTGGCTGTCAGCTTTGTACTCCTGGCGCTCTGACGTCAGGGAGCGTGGCTGAACAGCTGACGCCGGACCCAGACTTTGGGATTCTGGCCGACCGAGGACTGCCTGCTGGCAGGGGAGAACCCTATAGTCATGACTGCAACAGTGAAACACGATGAACATCTGGGATGGGTCCAGTGTCTGTAGGTTGCCAATGTTCTTGTTGATCAATTCCATGATAATTTGTTCCATGGCTATGCATATTAGACTTGGCAGACTAATAGGTCTGTAGTTCCTGGGGTCAGTTCATAAGTACTAGGGCTCAGTTCATAAGTACTAGGGCTATCTGCCAGAGGGCATTTATAAGCCTAACCAGAATGTGTTGGCTTTCACCACCCCCTTAAATTAGTTCCCTGTGCCTCTATCCAGCACAGCCATTAGTTCCCGGTGCCTCTGTCCAGCAGTGCCACTGCAGTGATCCCAGGGGTAAATTTTCTGTTTCCCATCCACTAGTCAAGGTTTCTCTTGAAGAGTGTTAGTGAGGGGGCTCTGCCTAATGTAGACTAGAATCCTGTTCCAAAGCATGGGGAGTCTCTTGGACAGGAATCTATCCCTCCAGCACGTCCTATTTATCGTTGTGGTAAGGTTTAGATCCCTAGAGTGTGTGGCTCTCTGGGATTTTTTTAAGTGGAGCATATCCATCAATTCTGGGATGGACATGGCCTTGTATGTCAGGCAGAGATTACCTCTGAGTAGGCGGTATGCAACAGAGTACAGCTGGAGTTTCTTCAGTCAGGCTGCATAGAGCATCTGTTTGAGGCCAGTAATCCTCTTGGTGAGGTCTTTCCAGCTGTTGCAGGTGTCTTGTAAGGTACATCCCAAAATGGGGCATTGTACTCTATGATGGATCGGATGAGCGATGAGTAGTGGGCCACAATAACCTCTCTTGTTCTAGATGCGAACCCTTTTGTGATTAGGTGGGCCACATAGGATTTTCTGATCACCTTGGCAATATGATTACCAAAGGAGAGATTACCATCTACTTGGGTCCCCAGATCCCTTATTACATTTTCTATATTTAGGGGACTACCACATAGGTGGTAGTTCGTGGGTACTTTTTTTCCAAAGGGGGTGACTATGCACTTTTTGGCATTTAGCTTGAGGCCATGATTTTGACACCAGGTATCAGTCTCCAATTTTAAGAGGGATGACCAGTGCAGCCCTTCACTAACCTGGCACGTAACCTGTTTTGAGATTGTAGTTGAGAGTGCCACAAGTGGTCCTGTTAGGTCATGCTTTAGGCTATTTAGGAGGCAACCTGGCATAATGCGGGCTCATTGAAGCTGTGTTTGGCCTTGGCGAGCACCTCCAGGACATGATACCTGTTAATAGTTGGGTGGGATATGCTAGAAAGGATTTCACAAGGGACAGTAGGGAGTGAAGTTAGAACTAAAGTGGTAAAGCCAGTAGGATCTGCTATGTCACCCTGGTCAGCGAAGGTTGCGCCATTTACCACAAGTGCCACATTACCTTTTAAGCTCCTGACATATCTGAAAGTAGCCTTGTGATGTTTTTAGGCTGCGAGGCTATCCTGACCTCATAATTGGCCTTGCTGGACTTCATTAGGACTTGCTTTGTTTAGGTGAATCAGAAAGCATATGCACGAGAGCTGCTCTTTCAGATTTTGGCCATGTCTTTTTTCTTTTGTTATATAGCCCGTTAAGGTAAGGATTCCACCAGTGTAGTTTGTTTCTGATGTTAGATAAGAGCTTACTTCTGGTATGTATGGCAGTCTCAGTGCAGCCATTTAGAAGTTTGTACAGAGTTCCTGTAAATAAGTTTGCATAGGTTGCTGTGGTCTTGTGGTTTGGTGGATTTGGATTGGATGGCAAGCACCTCTAGTAGGTCTAGGTAAGAGGTGTGCACTTCGTAGGTTACAGAGGGCGACCTGGAGCTAGTCAGAACGTGGTAGGGAACGTAGTCTATGGAGACATGGATGAACTCTAGGACATCATCCCATTTAACCAACCTTATGTTGTATTTGTTGCAAACATAGATACAGACACTATCACCTTTAACCTCTCTGTCTGTGCTGCATTTGGTCTAAATGTGTGGAAGGCACCGTATACTTCTACTGCAGGAGTACTTTCTGCCGCTTTAAAACCAAGCATGTGCATTTCCCCAACTCAGAATGACCAGGCTATTCTACTACTGCCACTAGATTAGTAGTCCCTGTCAATGTAAACAGAACTTTGGTTAGCCAAAAAAGTGAAAAAGTACCAACTAGCTATAATAAGCAATTACCACTTTAAGCACCCTTGGTGTTTCAGACACTGACCAACCAGGCTACCTGTCTACTTTCACTAGAATTGCAGTTCCAGTCTTCTTAATGTAAAGACACATTTCAGTTAGCCAAAAGTGAAAAGGTATGGGCAATAATTCTGACTAGCTACAAGTAATTGCAAGGCAATTCAAAAGCAGTGAGGAACACACACACTTTTGAAATTGCCTTAAGTACACCAACAGTTCAGGGGGGTGTTGGGCCTTCTCAGTTTGTGCCAGAAACCAGTAAGACTAGCAGAAGAGAAGACCAAGGAGAGTTTCTAGGACCAGGTATACAGTAGGAGGCAGGCAGGTGAGGTGCAGAATTAAACCCTTATTCCTCATTTAGATCTTCCAAGGGAGTTCACTGGGCACGCCATACTATCATTTTTTGCCAAAGCTTTTCCCAGAGTTTCTCTGATAACCTGCGACTGAAGAAAAAAAGTTATGTACTCACCATAACGTTCCATGTGTGTTGTCCATCTTCGCAGTCATTCTTACCAGGATGGGTTCAGATCCGATCCTCGGATCACACTTTGCCTTCTATACAAGCTTGAGGTCTTCAACTAGCTCATGGCTAAACCCTATCCCAGCATGCAGAAGGAAAGCTCGCCAGATCTTGTTTGCGGTTATAATAAATACAAATAAAAAGCAGTTTAATACCTTACAGAATAAAGAAGGTTAGAGATTAATATCCAATTGCACCAACTCGGTTTTCCAGGAGTAAAAAGGCTAGGGGGGGGGGGGGGAGAAGGGTGGGATGTAAGATTGAAGGCGAAGATGGAAAACACACAAGGAACATTATGGTGAGTACATAGCTTCTTTATGTGTTGTTGTCCTATCTTGCTTTCATTCTTACCAGGATGGGGCAGCATCCCTAGCACCATCTTTCTTGGATGGCTCAAGGGAGAATATTCTTCAGAATAGTGGAACCAAAGCAGTCCCTGTTTCTGGAGGCCAAACAGACTTGGTAATGGGTGATAAAGGTATGTGGTCTTACCATTTGTGCTGCAGCAACGTGGGCATCAATTGGCAGTCTAGCTAGAAAGGCAGAAGAGGTTGCAATGGCTCTTGTAGAATGGGCTTATCTATGGGGAAGATCTCGGTTTTGAGATTTATAAATTAAGGTAATTTTGATAGTGCTACTTTAGAGACTGGAGCACCTTTTTTGATTCTGAGCAAGACACAAATGGTCAGATTTTCTGAAGTCCTTAGTCCTATGCAAGTGGAAGCATAGTTGTCTATGCACATCCAGTTGATGTAATAAGAAGTTATGTACCTACGATAACGTTCCATGTTAGTGGTAGTCTTCTTGCCTTCTTTCTTGCGGGTTGGGTTCGGAGCCGATCCTCGGCTCAGACTCTGCCATCTTCAAAACCTCGAGAGCTGCCTACTGGCTCGAGGCCCCCCTATATCCCATGATGCCTGGCGCTAGATACCCAGATCTCGTTTGGAAAGTCTAACTGCAGACATAATACAAGGATCCTATCCTAGAAAGCATAAATCCTACTGGAGAGACTACAAGTCAGCAAGGAATAGCCAGAGAAGACTCAGCCAGTGAAAGAAAACATAAGGAACTCTTCTCAGTCTAGTAGGATAGGGGGATGGAGGGTGGGGTGCAAGAAAGAAGGCGAGAAGACGACAACTAACATGGAACGTTATGGTAGGTACATAACTTCTTAATGTTAAGTTGTCCATCTCGCCTTCATTCTTACTGGTTGGGACAGCATCCCTAGCACCTCAATCCTGGGTGGCTCATCGGAACAGACTCTTCAGAACAGTGGAACCAAAACCAGCTCTGCTCCTGGAGGCCACGTCCAGCTTATAATATGAAATAAAGGTATGAGGATTGGCCCAAGTAGCTGACGCACAAATATTTTCCATTGGTAACCTTGCCTGCAAAACCACTGAAGTAGCTAGAGCTCTAGTGGAATGAACTTTTGGTTTAGCAGGAAGCTCTTTATTCCTTAGCCGATATATCAAAGTAATAATAGACGTCAACCACCTGGATAAAGTTACTTTCGATACTGGTAGACCTTGTTTACCCTCAGCATAGGACAGGAACAGCTGGTCTGATTTGCTTAGTTCTCTAAAAGTAAAAATGTAACTGTCTATGAACATCCAACTAATGCAACTTGTACTCCGCCTTGTTGGAATAGTTTGAAAAAAAACACAGGGAGATCAATAGACTGATTCAAATTATTCTCAGAAGAAACCTTTAGAAGGAAAGAAGGATTAGTCCTGAGAGAAACTCTATCCTTGTGGAAAACTAGATAAGGAGGGCGAACACAAACAGCCTGAAGTTCAGAAACTCTTCTGGGTGAAGTAATTGCAACCAAAAGAAGGGTTTTCCAAGAAAAACTTCAAAGAACAAGAAGCTGCAGGTTCAAAGGGGGGCAATATTAGAGAAGCTAAAATAAAATTTAGATCCCACGGAGGTAGGGGATCTCTCACTGGGGGCCTGGTTAAAGTAGTCCCTTTAAGAAAAGCTTTACAAAGCTTATGGGACATAATACTAGTATCCGATAGGCTTGTATGAAAGTTAGAAATTGGAGTTAATTGAAATAGTGGCAGAAGAAGATCCAGCATGAAAAAGGTCCACTAGAAAATCCAAAATATGGTGCATAGGGGCTGAAAAGGGATCTATATTTCTAACCTGTGCCCAGAAAGAGAAACGTTTCCACTTACTACCATAAGTTTTTCTAGTGGCAGACTTATGCGATAAGATGATTTCACGCACCGAGTGGGAGATGTTCGGAAGCCTGGCTAAGGTCGGAAGTGGAGCAACCAAGCAGTGAGCTGGAGAGATTGAAGGGATTGGGGCAGCCCGCCCGATTGATGGATCAGTAGGTCTGGAACCTGGTCCAGTGTCCAGGGCTGCTCCAGAAGGTGACGATGCAGGAACAGGAACCAAATTTGTGGAGGCCAGTAAGGGGCAATGAGGATCATCTTGCATCCCAATATGGTAGCTTTCTGTATTAGTTTGGGAATCAGGGGAAACTGAGGGAATGCATAAAGAAGTCCCTGAGGCCAATCGAACTAGAGCGTCTCTGGGGGAGTGTCCTAGAAGAGGGAGAAGAGAGAAGAATTGTTGCACTTGCTGTTGAAGGGGGTGGCAAAAAGGTCACAGCAAGGCTGACCCCATTTGTGGAAAATTTGGTCCACCACTGTCTGAGACACCACTCGTGAGGCATGAGAATTGCTCTGCTCAGCCTGTCCGCTATAACGTTGGACCACCCAGGGATGTGCGCTGCTATCAGAAACCGTTGGGAAGATATCGCCCACTGCCAGAGTCTGAGTGCTTCTCGACATAGGGGGTAGGACTTGGTTCCACCCTGCTTGTTGATGTACCACACTACTGACATTGTCTGTTTGAAATGTAATGGTCCCAGTAGGAAGAGAGTCCTGAAGGGCTTGCAATGCTAAAAGGATGGCCCTCATCTCCAAGACATTGATATGCAGATGGTACTTGTGAGGCTGCCAAGTGCCTTGGACTGTTCTGCCCTGAAAATGCCCCCCCCCCCCCGATCAGGGAGGCATCCGTGGTCACTGTAGCCACTGGGGGAGGAAGAGCAAATGGTCTGCCCTGGGGTACTGATGGGGAAACCATCCACCAAGCAAGTTGTTTTTTGCATGTGTGTGATCATTATCATGAAAGACATTGGAAGTTGCTGGAAAGACCATTGGGTGAACAGCATCCACTGAAGAATCCTCATATTAAAATGAGCAAGGGGGACTAGTATGATAGCTGCTGCCATGAGACCCAAAGTTTTTAGAACGAATCTGGCCTGAATATTCTTGCATCCTAATAGGCCCTGCACATGTCGGCGAATGTCAAGGAATTCTGTCTAATGGAAGCTTCGCTGACATGTCCTTTGTATTTAAGTTTGCGCCTATAAAAGGTAATAGATTGACAAGGTGACAAAGCAGACTTTTCGAAATTTATTGTGATGCCTAGTTTGGAACAAGTTTGACTGGTGTAGTCTCTGGCTCGCAGCAGGTGATGTCTGGTGGTAGCAGTAAGGAGCCAGTCGTCTAGATACAGAAACACCTGGAATCCTTGCAGTCTCAGGTGAGAGGTAACTACTGCCAAACATTTGGTGAACACCCTGGGGGCTGTGGTGAGACCAAAGGGCAGAGCTCTGAACTGATAATGTCGGTCTCCCAGCCGGAAACAGAGGAATCTTTTGGATCATCTGTCCATTTTGATATGGTAGTATGCATCCTGAAGCTCTATGGAGCACATCCAATTGTCCTGACCCAGAAAGGGTAAAATGGACTGTAGTGCGACCATCCGGAATTTCGTTCTTTGAACAGACGTTCAGTCTGCTGAGATCCAGAATGGATCTCCAGTCCCGTCTATTTTGGTACAAAAAGAAGCTTGAGTAAATTCCGGATCCTTGCTGGTCAGCTGGGACTGGCTGGATGGCTCTTTAGCAGTTTTGATATTTCTTGAACTGCTTGATCCCTTAGATTGGGTGGAACATCTGGAAGGGATTTGCTGGGAATGTAAGGGATGCAAAAGAAAGGGATTTTGTAGCCTCCGGATATGATAGACAGTACCCATTTGTCTTGTGTTATACTTTGCCAGGCTTTTGGGTACAGCGACAATCTTCCTCCGACTGCCTCCGAAGGTGGACAGCCGGGCAGCACCTCAGGGATGCTGGAAGGGCTCAGAGAAAGCTTCTCCGTTGCCCTGATTTTGCGGACCCCCTCTGCCCCGAGGGCGGCGTCTATTGTTGTTCCCTCCTCTGCCCCTGGAGGGAAACTCACCACGTGCGTCAGGCACGGCTCCCGGGGTTTTCCGGAACCACATCTTCCCACTTCTGACCTTTGGGATACGGTCTAGGAGTGGAAAAACGGACTCCCACAGCAGAGAGAGTCTTGCCTTCCTGCTCACACCTGGTAAGGGTATCCTTCACCTGTGGTCCAAAAAGAGCAGAACCGTCAAAGGGGGTGTTGCTGAAAGACGCCCTGAAGGGTTCCGCAAAGTTACATAGCGGCATCCAAGCATGCCGCCTCAAGGCCACACCTGTACCTGCAGCCCTACTCGCACCATCAGCTGCATAAGAGATGAGCCGCATGAAGGAGTTTACTACCGAATTAAGAGTCGCCAGCTGGGAGGCAACCTTAGCCTGGGCCCCCACAGCTGATGGATCTTGAAGGGTATCTCCTAGCTCTTTAAGGAGATCCCTTTGAAGGCGGGTAAAGTGGCACAAGTAGTTCAGCGACCTCATGGAAAAGGTCGCGGATGAAAACAACCGCTTCCTGTATCTGTCCATAGTCCTAGATTCCTTATTAGGGGGATGGACAGATGAAGTTTCAGCCAACTCCCGCCGCTACCACCATGGCAACAACGGGAACACCCTTTGTCAGAAATTGCTTGTCCTGTGGTGCAGTAATAAATTTTGTGGGTCTTCGGGGGGTTGGTTCCACTGTGTCTGGGGCTGACCATGCCTTCCGAGCCACCACCATCAGTGGATCGAAAGGTGGAGACACCCAGGAGGTGGGGGGGTCGGGAACCAAACGCGTCCAGGAATACAGACTCATCCTCGGAAGGGTTAAGGGTAGTCCAGTTCCCCCTCTGCCTAAGACTCTCAAGGATGTCTGAGAAAGAGACATCTTCAGAGGGGGATCTCTGGGACCCTTCCGAATCCTCTAAGTCGGTATCTGAAGTGACAGACTCACAGTCAACATGCTTCCTCTTGCATTTCCTCTTTCGAGGGGGCTCCTTTGAATGATCAGGGGAGGCCTCGGAAGAGGAAGAAACTCCCAATGGGGTACCCTGGAGCGCTTGTTCCCCACGATTGGGGTCTGCAGGAGGGGCAGAGGCAGACGCAAGCACCATGGGGGGAGGAGCCGATGAGGCCGATCGTGGGGCTGACTCAGACGTCAGCACACTCCTCATGACCTGGAAGGCGCCCCTTCCCGATAGCGGAGAAGGCTCCAGCTCTGAAGAGACCAGAATCCTTCCCGGCACCAAGAGAGACTGCTCAGAGGCTGATGTAGGAGCCAAACTCACCTGCGCCGAAGCTCCGAGGGGCAGAACAGGGTCGGACAAGGGTCCGATGCCACTCGCCCCCTTGGAGTTGATGAGGGAGTCCTGGCGCCCCGGCACCCAGATCGCTCCAAGGACGGCACCATGGAAGCCATTGGAGCAGACGATGGAACCGAAAGGGTAGGTATCGGCACCGACTGTTCCACTATCTGAACCCCAACAAGCTCCAGCTCCGAACTCTAGGGGTGAGTCGAAGGAGGAACTACTGCAGAGACAGGTGGAGCCGAATCCTGATGAGGGGGGCTGGATAACATTTTAGCCAGGGCCTGCGATTTTAGAAGCCTGCTCACCACACTCCAAATCGTGGTCAGATAGTCAAGACCACCAAGAAGAGTGGGATCGGTGACTTCGCTCCGACTGCAACAGAAGCGACCCTGGAGCAGAGTGTATTGACTCTAGGGATGGAGATCTAGAGCGTTTCCGGCTCCCTGACTGTTCCGACACTAGTTGGGGCCGACTGGGAGACAGGTACTTCGGTTCCAGCCGGAACCGAAGTTGAAGCAGATGCCACACCAGACGACTGCTCCAAACTGGGAGCAGACGGCTTCGTTGGCTTAGAGGGTTTATCTGGCTGAGCCTTAGCCGGTGACCCTTCAGGTTTGAGCAAACCCCTAAGGATTAGTTTTATTCCTACGCTCCTGCAGGACTCTTGGACTAAAGGCGTGACACTGAACAAGAGTCCTGCAGGTGTAGGGCGCCCAAACAGTAGACAACAAGTGTGACCAACTGTCAGTGACATCTTCTGACAGCATGAGTCGCACTTCTTGAATCAAGATACTTTCGTATCTTTACACATACTTGTAAAAAAAAAAGGAAAATATCAATTAGAGAAAAAAAACTACAGAAGGAAAGTAACTAGTAAAAACAAAGTTACCACACCCTAACAGCACACGCACCTATTATCTACAAAAAGGTAATAAACCTATTGAACTACAACAATTTTCTAATAAACAAACTACTGCTAAATATGAAGAACAAGGATTAGCCTAACTAAAAACGACTACCTTGAAGACAAAAGGGGGGAGGGGGAGGGAAACTAACAAAAAACGAGTTTCCAAGGAAGGAGACTAAAATACCAATAAGTGACTATAACTATTAAAACTACGATAACTATTGTAAACAATAAACTACAATATACATTTTTATATTTATACTAACAAAATAGAAAAATATGCCCTGAGCCAGCAAAAGCAACCTCGCAGCAGAAGCGGCAAACGAGATCTGGGTATCTAGCATCAGGCATCATGGGATATAGGGAGGCCTCGAGCCAGGAGGCAGCTCTCGAGGTTTTGAAGATGGCCGAGTCGGAGCAGAGGATCGGCTCCGAACCCAACCAGCAAGAATGAAGGCGAGATAGACAACTTACATATTCTGACATTATCGTAATTTGGATAAAAGACTGGCAGCTCTATGGATTGGCTCAAATTTGATTCTGAACATACTTTGGGTAAAAGGAAGGGTTTGTTCGCAAGGATACCCTGTCTCTGTGGAATAGCAAGGTAGGGGGAGCATTGACAAGGCTTGTAGCTGACTCTTCTAGCAGAAGTAATTACTACCAACAGAATAGTGTTCCATGTTAAAAATTTGAGTTTGCAAGATGATGCTGGCTCGAATGGGGGAAACATTAATCTAGATAAGACAAAATTCAAATCCCATGGTGCTGGAGGGTCTTTGATAGGTATTCTTAATAAGGTACCTTGCATTGTCAGACACAATAGAGGCCCGATTCACCTAAATGGAAATTGGATATCGCTGGCAGCTGAACTCTACTGGTGGCTGCGGCTTCATTGAATAGTTTTGCCAAGAATTCTAGTATGGAATTTACTGTGGCAGAAAATAGGTCAATATAACTGAGAAGTCAGAGAGAATTTCCATTTGCTTCTATATATCTTTCACGTAGAAACCTTATGACAAGATATTAGGATGTGTTTTAACTGGAGAGATTAGGGCCTAGCTATGGTTGGAATCGGAACAGCCAAGCTGTCAATTTGAGAGTTTGAAGGGAAGGATGGAGCGTTCCTAAAACATGAGTCAGTAGGTCTGAAACTGGGTCCAAAATCCAAGGCTCCTCCCGAAGAGGTGGCCACAGGAATGGGAACCAGATACGACGAGGACAGTATGGGGCGAGGAGCATCAAATCCTTTCCCAAGCAAATGGCTTTCTGAAGAACTTTGGGTATTAATAGAAAGGGAGGAAAAGCATACAGGAGACCCGAGGGCCAATTGTGTACAAGTGCATCCCTTGGTGGCTCTCCCGGAGGGGAGTTGAGGGCAAAGTGCTGCAGGACATTCACAGATGTGACAAAAAGGTTGCAGCAAGGCTGGCCCCATTTGCGGAAAATTTTTTAGAGACCACTTGTGAGACATCAGAATCACTCTGCTGAGTCTGTCTGCTATCACGTTGGATTTCCCTGGGATATGCATTGCTATCAGAAAGCGTTGGGAAGAGTTCGCCCACTGCCATACTCTCAGGGCTTCCCGACAAAGACGGTTAAGGTCTGGTTCCTCCTTGTTTATGTACCATACAACTAACATGTCTGTCTGTATTGCAATAGTTCCCAGTGGAAGAGAGTCCTGGAATTCTTGCAATGCCAGAAGCACTGCTCATCTCTAGGACATTGATGTGCAAATGATCCTTGTGATGCTGCCAAGTGCCTTGGATCGTCTTTACCATATAATGCTCCCCCACACTATCTGAGAAATGTCCATGGTCACTGTGGCTAATGGTTGGGATGTACAAAGAGTCGACCTAGCATCACATAAGTGGAGTAAAGCCACCAATGAAGGTCTTTTTTGCAAGATTCTGTTATTAAAAACTTTGTGGGATGCAGGCAGTTCCTGCATTAACCACTGCGTGGACAGCAGACACTGGAGAAATCTCATGTGCAGACGTGCTAATGGGAATCAAGGTTATTGCTGCTGCCATGATTCCCCAAGACTTTTAGAACAGTCCTTGCTTGTGTTTTTTTTCTTGGCAAGATTTAAAACTTGACATCATAACATTTGCACTCTTTCTTGTGGAAGTCTGGCCATCATCTCCTATAAACGGCAAGCTGAGAAGACAGCAAGGCAGATTTGTTGTAGTTTATTGGCGATTCCTAGGTGAAAGCAGAGCTGCAAAGTGGTGTTTTTCACTTAGTAGATGCTCGGTAGTGGCGGTTAGGAGCCAGTCATCTAAATATGGAAACACCCAGGATCCTTGGCATTTCAAATGAACCGCAACTACTGCTGCCATACATTTGAACACGCTGGGGGCTGTTGCGAGGCAGATCTTGAAACTGGAAGTGACTGGCTCCCAGATGAAGCTGCAGGTGCCTCCTGGATCGCCTGTCCATTCTTGTGGTAGCAAGCATCCTGGTAATCTGTCAAGCACATCCAATAGTCTTGTCCCAATAAAGGGAGTACTGACTGCAGTGCTACCATCTGAAGTTGGACTTTCTTACAGATTTGTTTAGGTTGCAGAGATCTAGGATTGGTCTCCAGTCCCAGTTTTCTTTGGAACTAAAGAATTTTGAGTAAGTTCCGGATCCTATATGGTCTGTGGGGACTGTTTGGAGGACTCTTGTCTAGCAACTTTTGAATTTCTAACATTGCCTGTTCCCTTTGACTGGGGTGGAATGTCTGGGATTGTTTATGTTTGGGACGGGGAAGGAAAGGGTATTGAGTAACGTCTGGGTACGATGCTTTGTACCCACTTGTCTTTTGTTAGTTAGCCAGGCTTTTTGGTACAAAGATAAGAGGCCCCCCAACTGCCTCCAGAGATGGACAGGTGGGCCTCCCTTCAGGAGTGCTGAGAGGGCTTACCAAAGATTGATTCTTTGTCTCCATGATTCTGCGGACCCCTTCTGCTGCATGGTCGGCGGCTTCCATCACTGCTTCACCCTCTGCCCCTGGGGGAAGATTCACCACATGCATCTTGGACAGCTCTCTAGGATTTTTGAAACCACATTTCTCAACTTCCTTTCTGACCTTTGGGATATGGTCTGGTAGGTAGGGAAAGACTCCTACAGCAGAGAGAGCCTTTCCTTCTTGTTTACACCTGGTTAGTGTGTCCTTGACATTAGGCCCCAAAAACAGACAAGCCATTGAACAGGGCATTCACAAAGGAAGAATTAAAGGGCTCTGCAAAGTCACACAAGCACATCCAAGAATGTCTCCTTAGGAAAATTCCTGAACCCACTGCTCTACTCGCTCCATCCGCCCTATGCCCTATACAAACACATCCAGGACAATAATTGTCATTCCTTTAAGTTTACGGCTGTGGAGTTAGTTAGGACTGGTATTAGAGGGAGGGATTTGATCAATAAGACAGAACTAATAGAGATGAAATGGATAGCTGTTATGCAAGTGCATAGATTGCCAGGCTTAAATTATACTATACCTTTAAAACCAGCCCTAAAGGCAAGACCATTACATCATTGATAAGAAATGTTTCCAATTGTTTTTTGTTTTTTTAAATACTCAAGACTGTCAGTTTGTTTTTTATATGTTAGGATCTGAAGCACATTTGTGAAAGCACTTATCCTGTTTTACAAATAAACCTGTTTTTTACTTCTACTTCTGGCCTGCAGACTTTTATGCCTCAAGTTTTGGTGGACAAACCGAGTTTCTATTAGTTTGCTGTTTTCGTTGCTATAGTTTTGTCCTTTAATCGTTGGTTTGGTGGTGTTTTTTGAATCTTCAGAAGTATCCTGGGATCTCTGTGGAAAAACATACATGAACATTACTAATCGGTCTTTTAGGCCTCCTTGCATGATGTTCTGAGGAACAGGTCCACATCAGGAACTCCCCACAGATGGATTAGAACTTGGACTACTTCCCTACCTAGTTTTCACAAACGAGGGTCTACACTGGTCCTGCTCAGCTTGCCTGCCACATGGGTTTGTTCTGACAGAATGTAGGATGCCTGTAGTGACAAACTGAAGCTATATCCAAAGTTAACATGGCAAGTCTGTAAAGGATACAACCTGATGCCCCCTTGCTTGTTGATGTACCACATAACTGTAGTATTGTCTGTAACCACTTGAGGTCTTGGAGACCCAAGGAAGGTTCAAAGAGTCGAATACCTTGATCAGGACAATTATCTTCATGTGCCTACATCTCTCCTTGATGTCCCACACTCACTGCACCTTTATCCCTCCTGAAACTGCTCCCCAAGAGAAGTCTGAAGCATCGATGGTGAGTGCTTTGTACCAGAGAGGAGAGGGAGAAGGAGAGACCTAGATTTAAAGGCATCAGTCTCCACCAAAAGATTTCTGACAACTCCCTGCAATGGTACTTGAAAAGATAAAAGGTGTTGATGCTGGGACCCAAAGATATCAAACGCTCCTGTACCAGATACATCTGCAGTCTTGCCAGTGGTGTCATGAGAATCAGATGACATGAGACCCAAACTCCAGAGGTGTTCCCTCAGTGACAGTGAGTGGAAAACCTTAGAAACAGATCTAAATAAAGATCTATTTTTTACCTGTGGAAGAAAGAAACACTACTTTGAATGGGGGTGTCTAGTTGACATTCCAGGAACGCAATCCTGTTTGAAGGAGTCAAAAGACTTTTGAATACTCTCCTAGAATCCCATCTTGTATCAAGTGCTTCCTCACCCAAGTGAGATTACTGACACTGAAAAAGTCTCTGCAGAAATAAGCATGTTGTCTAAATATGCAAAATAAGGATACCCTGTGGCCTGTAATGAGCTATAACTGAAAACAGAGAGGCCTTGTGAACACACTTGGTGCAGTGGATACACAAAAACTGAAGGCAGAGAACTGAATGTGATCCAGACACACAAAAGCTAAAGAAACATCTGAAGTCTGAATGAATATGGATATGATAAACATCTTTTAAGTCTAGTGTTACCAGGAAACTAGAAAGAGGAAGATGAGGTAACTGGTTGTGAAGTGACATCAAGTTTGGGAAAGAAAGATCCAGAACTGGTCTACACACATTTTCTTTCTTTGGCACTATGAACATACTTGAATAAAAACTCCTCCCCATCTGGAAGAGAATTAACTGTGAACTGGTTCTATTACACCTGGGGACAGAATGTGAACAGGTGGAAACAAAAACCTAAAATTAAAATCTAAATATTTATATTACTGTATTGCCATTTAATACCTATGAGTTAAATTTACTCTTTGCTCCAGTCTTAGTTGCCCTCCCTCAGACGTCAGCAAGCAAATCTTCCACCAGTGAGTCCAGCTCTCTGCTGTGCGATTTGCACTATACTGTGTCCGGGCTCCCTTAATACATTCTGCAACCCACAAAGGAACCAAGACTTTGCATCATTGTATGTTCCAGCTGTTTTTATTGATTTTATTGTACATTTGTATACTAGTTATTCCCAGTAGCTGCGGTAGCATTGTCGCCTCACAGTAAGAAGTTGTCCTGTTCGATTTTCAGCTAAAGTGTCTTCTGTGTGGAGACATGGGTGAGTGGGCGTACCTTCGGTAAAGGTTGTACGTCAGGGCTGGTAACTCGGTACGTAAAAATCTACTGCCAATCATTAGCGGACCGGAGTTCCGCTGTAGCGACCCCTAACCGGGAAAAGCAGAAAGATACAACAACAACGCTGCAGTAGACACCTCCATTTCTCCCCCCTCTCTTTACCCTGGCTCCACTCAGTCTCGGTTTCTCTCTACAACGCTCCATCACTCTGACCATTTGTCCCCATCTCTTAGCCCTGCATACACTTCAGTTATCAAGATCCAATTCCTGGCTAGTGTTAGCACCAGAATCATCCCTCCTTTTCCCTGTATAAAAAATACCTTTTTTTCCTGATAAAGAACCCCAGTAACACCTTAGATAAATACCAATTTACTATTTTAGAGTTAGTGCTAGCAAGCCCATAATAATTACAGTCTGCACACCTACATTCCACAAGGTATTTCAGCTGTCTAAAGCATTAACTCACTTTTCTTACCTCTAAATGACATCTCCATTGTGGAAATGGTTTTATTTTTACAATTGTTGGTTCTGTATGGCTTCCAAGGGCCAGTGCAGCCCCACTCCAGGCTCACTCCACTACCCTACCCCCACTCCCATCCACCCTTTCACTAGATTTACACTTCAGCTAACCTCTCCCACCCCACAAATAGCCTAGCATATTCACATTCTTTACCCCACCCCACCCCCTCCCCTACCTTTATCTCACTACCCTCTCACGATTCCTAACAAAGCAATCTCTCTAGTACTACTTCTCACTTTTTTTTATAAACAGCCTCTTACTCCTACTACTCCATTCCACCTCTATTCATAGAACTCCACCAACATCCACCACTCAAACCCTAACACTGCAAAACAGTTTACCTAGCTATTCTAACATTTCACCTTCTTTACTTCCAAGTTCCATCCAGTATACAACCAAACTACAACTTCCCCCTAACAATTCCCAAACTACAACTTCCCCCTACCAATTCCACACTAAACCTATGTCGTATAAGCCTTTGTAGACCTCTCTCAAAAAGACTCCCACTTTATACTATCCATCTCCTCCTCCCTCTAGAGCAATGTGGGGACATGCATACAAATACAGGTCCAACCAACGCACCTACACATTCTTCCCCCAAATAACTAACATCTTCATCTAACAAATACTCGTAGTATTTGTAACAAAGTTACTGAGTTTCAAGCTTGGCTGTCTAACCACATCGCAGACACTGTGGTAGTAACCAAAACTTGGCTAAAACCATACAGCGCAGAGACAGAAATTATTCCACCAGGATATAGTATCATCCGTGCAGATAGACTCAATAAAAAGGGAGGTGGCATTGCTTTAATTTACCAATCCTCCCTAACAGTAACAAGCTATCCCAAACCAATTCCCTCCTTCGGCAACACTGAACTTCTAATCACATCAGTTCATATTAACAAACACCTGTGTATAGTTGTACTCTACATTCCTCCAAGGCCACAATATGCCTATTCTAGAAGACATCTTATCATGGTTAAATCAAAATATTTCACAAGAAACCAACATCCTAGTCAATACCAACATTAACTGGCTAGCTCCAACTACAAACTCCCCAACCAATAGCATAAATCTACATGTCTATTCCTTCAGAATCAACCTTAGCCTGGATACTAGTACCCCACCCTCAAAATTACTCTGACTCAGGGACACTACCCAACGTATTAAGCGACCACCTTCCTGCATACACCTACCGAATGCACACTCAAACTACTAAAACTGTCTTACAAAAACTCCCAGAAATCTCTCAGACTTTAAACAAGACATTTATAAGCATCTTAAAGGCTCACAATTGGACCCTTTTACAAACAATTCCCTTACATGACGCCATTCATTATTTTAATAATGTTTTTCTGGATACCTTAAAGTCTAGCAGTCATACGAACCAAGAGAGAAAAAGTTAACCATGCCCCATGGCTAACAAAAATGACTAAACAAAGCCTCCTTCAAAGGGACCAAGCCTGGAAACAATGGCAGAAAAACACAAAATGAATGAATGAATTTAAGCAACTAAGAAATAGGGCAAAAAATCTAGTCCTACAAGATAAAAAGAACTATTCTTCCACGCTATCCTTCCTTCACAATAACCCCCACCCCAAATTTTGGAAGTTTCCACTCAACTTAATCCCAGCACCTTATAAAAGCCTTCCCCCTCACCTGAAAAAGATCCACAACAAATTGCAAACAAATTCAATACCCATTTCATTATTACCATCCAAAAAATAATCAGACTCACCAATAAATCTCAACTCCCTCAACACAGAATTATCCTACACTAAACAGCCCTCCCTCTTCATGCAATGCAAGTTCTACTCACTCATCTCCCACCTTTACTATTAAGCCAGCACCCACCTCTCATACTCAAACTCTTATCCAAGCCGAAACCCTGCTCAGTTATCCAAGCAGAAACCCTGCTCGTTTATCCAAGCAGACAATCTACCCCTGAATTTCTACAAGTTGCAGCAAAAGCAATCGCATAACCTACTAGCATTCTTATAAATCATTCTCGGTTATGTGCCCCACCTATAGAAAAAAATTACTCCCACTTCATAAAGGTGGAAACTCCCATGACCTCTCAAATTACAGTCTAATCTCTATACTCTCACCACTATCAAAAATAATAGAAAAATATGTACAGATCCAGTTTCTTAAATACCTATCAAGAATCTTCTTGCCCCTACCAAACATGGCTTCCGACCCAACCATAGCATTATCACAGCCCTAATATCTTTTACGGACACTGTCAAAGCCACTGACAGGTCACCCTACCTCAGTAATCTTACCAGATCTATCAAAAGCATTCAATACTGAATCCCATACTAAACTTATTAGGCTGCTCCCCCACCTCTCTCACTTGGTTTTCCTCTTATCTAAATAATAGGGAACAGTCAGATGGCATAACCAACAATTTGAATATCAGACACATAATATCAGAGTTCAACAAGGATCAATACTAGGGCCCTTACTCTTCAATACCTTCATCAAGGACCTGCACAACGTCTCTCAAGAGATGATTCTACAAGCATCTCCACTGCCAACTTCTCAAGTCTCCTGACAACCATTCAGAAGGCTCTCAACCATAGAGGCATGGCTAAATAATGCACAATTGCTGCTAAACCACAAAAAGACCAGTTACTCTTCACCACAAAACAACCAGATACACAATTCAGGGTCTTCGCTCTAAACACTAAAATTGAAATCGTAAATACTGCAAAATTATTAAGTATAACTATCTATAAGCTCACCTTTGAACCACATTCTAAGCACAATAAAGAAAATGCATTTCAAACTAGGGAAGCTTTACCGTCACAAACTTTATATGGACAACCACACCAAATTCAAACTGGCCACTAAACTACTCATCCCTTCCCTACTATATGGCGGTGTCATTTTTACTAAACATCATGCATCACTGAGCAATAAACTGCAATCCTATTACAAAATAGCCAAATTCACCTCAGGTAAGCCCAACCGTTCCCACCATTGCCAGGCCATCTTAGAATTGAACTGGCTTGACTTTTCGTACTCTCTCTCTCAACTACACCCAACTAACTCTAGTGCATACACTTACTTTCAAACCAGACTCCTGCCCTGCTCTCTGCTCCATTCTTCATAAACAAACATACTCCAATAAGAACCCGCAGATCCTCCAACAAAAAGCTTTTAAATGTAACCAAACCCAACAAAAGCTGCACAGATCCTATACTCCCACTGTACAGCTAAACCTTGGAATGCTCTACCCTCCCATATAACCCAAATGGTAAGCTTGAACAAATTTAAATCAGCACTAAAAAGCCACTACCTAGATAACTCTCACTAACTGTAATGCCAACAAACCACCTTAAATTTTTCTCATACTTAGAAAATTAAAGATATATGGCAAGCCACATACTGAATGGTAGTCAAAGCTCAGCTAAACTCAAAAATATTCTAGACAGCTATTATATGTTCTCTGCATTTATTTGATTAATAAACTATCCTTCTGTAGAAAGTCCAATTTTTAGTTAACCCCATAGCTAAAACTGCCATGTTACACACAAAAGCTTCGTGCTTTTAATATTGTTTAAAACTGAATATTTTCAAAAGTTAATTTTCCAAAACAAATGTAACCTCTGTACTATAATGGTTTGTGGGGGTTTTCTCCCCAGGCCTCCACTAAAAATGGGTTACTTTAACCCAGAAGCCTTTCCCGGTCAACAAATGTCAATAAATAAATTTAGGATGAGGAAGGACCTCCCTAGAAAGGAGGGATTCCCTCTCACTGCTATCTGTAATGTTGACGTATGACTTTCTGAACCCATTTGTCTGAAACAATCTGTTCCCATAGAAAAAAGACAGACGACTCAGACTTTTTGAAAGAAAAGAGGCCAGTGTAAAATGTGTTCACAAGGCTCCTGAATAGTCAGACTTAGACTCTCCGTGATGTTGTAGGTTTGAGAATTTTAGGAAACCCCTTGCAATTTCTTTAACATTTTACCTGGATTTTATTGAAACTGTATTTTGTTTTTCACAAAAAAAAAAAAATGAGGAAATAAATTCTTTGGACAGTTTGGAAAACCATGGCTGGAAAATCTAGATTCTCTGATCAGCTTGCCCTTTTCATCACACTTTCTGGTCATCTCCTCAGAAAGGTCAAACACAATCTCTATCCAAGGGAAAATTTAAAATCTCATAACATTAAGGAGGTTATGAGAATGCAGCCATACAAACCTTCACAAAAACAGTAGTAGTGTCAGCTTTCCAAGATGGCTATACGCTGGTCAACAGCTTAACCTCATCTCTCCCAGAGTGAGCAAGGATAAGGGCCAGGAACTCTTTTTCATTTAGTAAATTAAGTTACTGGTGAAGTACACTGCCTGGATGCAAGTAAACAAGAAAATGAGAGCCTGAAAAAAAAAATCTAAAAATGGTAGAGAAAAGATAATACACAGACTGGGAAGAATCCAAGAGCTGTTCCGCAAACAGCAGTTCAAGCTCCAGCTTTGGTGCAAGACACTGCTTCCAAGGGTGTCGCTAGGCATACTCTGTACAGAGTGTACATTTTTTCTGAGCATCTCTTGCAAATGTCAACAGTCAAAAGCACAGAAGGTTTAGAACTGGGCAAATGAATATTCACAGTATAGTAAAGTCATGGTGGTGCAGCGGTAGAGTAGTCGCCTCACAGCAAGTGGTTCTCCCATTCGATTCTCGGCTGGAGCACCTTCTGTGTGGAGTCTGCATTTCCTCCTCACAGTCGAGTGGCGCTCGAAAGACATGCCTTCGTTGAAGGTTGGGCGTAGAGGTGGCACCTCGGCACTGTGCAAATCTACTGCCAATCATTAGCAGATCGGAGTTCCGCTGTGGCAACCCCTAACCGGGAAAAGACAAAAGAAAAAAAAAAAAAGCAGCTCTAAAACTAGCTTTGCATGGAAAAAAATTGTAACAGCTGAAAATAATGTGCTTCTTCCCACGTATCTGTGGGTAGCATTTTGAGGGCAGAGTACATTTTTAAACTGACAACTGGGAAGTGGGGGCAACAACATAAGGTTTGAGAAAAAAAAATGTAAACCTCTGGCTACACCCCCGACAGCTTCCAGTAAACTAGAGGAAAAAATAAGTCAAATATGCTCAGAGATGTTAAACACTGAAGGTGGAAATCAAAAAAAGGCTGGGGTTGCGGTTCAGGTAAGTATGTGTGTGCAAGTGTGTTGTGACTGGTGTGCAGAGAGTGTGTGCGTGAGAGGGGCTCTAATGTGTGCGTGAGAGGGGCTCTAATGTGTGCGTGAGAGGGGCTCTAATGTGTGCGTGAGAGGGGCTCTAATGTGTGCGTGAGAGGGGCTCTAATGTGCGTGAGAGGGGCTCTAATGTGTGCGTGAGAGGGGCTCTAATGTGTGCGTGAGAGGGCTCTAATGTGTGCGTGAGAGGGGCTCTAATGTGTGCGTGAGAGGGGCTCTAATGTGTGCGTGAGAGGGCTCTAATGTGTGCGTGAGAGGGCTCTAATGTGTGAGAGGGCTCTAATGTGTGAGAGGGGCTCTAATGTGTGCGTGAGAGGGGCTCTAATGTGTGCGTGAGAGGGGCTCTAATGTGTGCGTGAGAGGGGCTCTAATGTGTGCGTGAGAGGGGCTCTAATGTGTGCGTGAGAGGGCTCTAATGTGTGCGTGAGAGGGGCTCTAATGTGTGCGTGAGAGGGGCTCTAATGTGTGCGTGAGAGGGGCTCTAATGTGTGCGTGAGAGGGGCTCTAATGTGTGCGTGAGAGGGGCTCTAGTGTGTGCGTGTCAGATTGCCTTGCGTGTATGTTTGTGCGATCTTGGAGTTAGAAATACTAAAGTAGGGGGTGTGGGGGGGCACAGCCCCCCCCACATGGGAGGGGTGGGGGGTGAAGCCCCCCTGCTTATCTTTAGTGTAGGGTGGTTTGTTTGGTTATGGGTGGAGGCTGTGTGTATGCGTTTGTGTGCTGTATGTATGTAGTGCTTCCGCAATTTTTAAGTTTGTAGTTTTAACATTGCGGCAATGTGGGGATTCGGGATTGTCGCGGTAGTTTGGGCTTCGGGATTCAGTAGTGAATCCAAAGAGAGAGACCGAGATAAATATGTAGAGATAGAGACCGAGATAAATATGTAGAGATAGAGACCGAGATATATATGTAGAGATAGAGACCGAGATATATATGTAGAGATAGAGACCGAGATATATATGTAGAGATAGAGACCGAGATATATATGTAGAGATAGAGACCGAGATATATATGTAGAGATAGAGACCGAGATATATATATGTAGAGATAGACACATATATATATATAGAGATAGAGACCGATATATATATATATATATATATATATATATATATATATATATATATATATATATGACAGATAGACAGACATAGACAGATACAGATAGACATAGATAGCTATACAGACACAGATATTATATATATATATATATATATATATATATATATATATATATATATATATATATATATATATCCTCCTCCAAACAGGTTCAAATATATGCGAGAGATGCAACTATTTAGCCAAACTGGAAGCTGAGCTCTCTCATCTCAAAACTGCTGTAACTAGTCAGGAGGAGAAGGTAACCTCACACAACACAATTCCAGTATCACATAGTCCCACCACATCAGCGAACCAAACACATAAATACACAAAAACATACTCGGAGGCTCTAAATAAAAATCTACCTAAGCAACAGAGACCTCCAAAGCAGACATACAAGCAAACGCTACCTCAAAACAAAACACGCACAACACAACCCACAAAGTCAGTGTGCCAAGCAGCCACAGCCCTTAAGGCTGAACAACACACCTGATACACTTGTAATAGGTGACTATTGTCAGACACACTGACGTCCCGCTCACCAGGCTGAATAAAGAGAAGGTCACGGTGAGCTGCCTGTCAGGTGCGAGGATCCGCCACATAACGCAAGCACTCAGATCACTCCAAAGCAAATACAAATATGACTCAGTCATTGTACAACATGCTGGTGTGAATGACCTGAGACGTACCTCCCTGGACTACATGGAGAGACAGAGGAGCTCTCTGATCATGTAGCCCAGGCTGGTATGACCCTGACCTTGAGCAGCATCTTACCCTCACCTAGAATGATGCCACAGTACAAAGACAAAATGATCGATTTTAACAATTGGCTAAAATTTTGATGTCATTCAAAGGGGATCCAGTGTCTGTCAGCCTGGGATGACATGCTCGACAAGCCATGTTGCTTTGCTAGGGACGGCTTGCACCTGTCACCACTGGGCTTTCGGATATTGGCAAAGGCTCTTGCCACCCCCATAGTGCCTTTTTTAGGCAAGGCTCAAAAGACAAACCCACCCCCATAGACAGCACAAGGAACAAGAAACTAAGGGTAATGCTGCTAAACGCCAGAAGTCTTAACCTCAAGATGCACGCACTCGAAGCTCTCCTCAGTATGGAGAACATAGATACCTGTGCAGTGACAGACACCTGGTTCAAAGCTCCAGAGAGCACCCCAGCACTACCAGGCTATACCTCATATCATGCTTTTTGGCCCCAAAACCCGGACCAAACCACAAAAGGAGGGGGAGTTTCCATATCTATCGAGGATATCCACACCTCCAGGTTAGTGGCATTGCACGAAGTATCGGAGACCATCCATGAGCAACTAACAGTGTGCAAGACTGCTTTTCAGTTTATAGCATCCTACAGACCACCCTCTCAAAGTCAGGAATCCCACTCGGCTTTCCTGAAAACATTGGAGAACATGAAGATCTCTCCGAACACCATTAAATTGGGCGACTTCAACTACCCAAACATTGACTGGGAGCACTACTCAAGCCCCAGCACCTTAGCCCAAAGGTTCCTGGAAATTATAAACTCAAATGCTATGGAACAACTAGTCACCACTCCCACAAGAGGGGACAACATACTAGACCTGATCATTACCAACATGGGGACTCTATGCTCCACACCAGAAGTATATCCCTCATTGGTAAGATCAGACCATAAATTAATTTCACTGGATGTCCACATCCCGACCCCACCCCCAGCCCAGTAAACCAGTGAAAAACTTCTCAAAAGCGAACTTCTCACTTCTCAAAACCGAAGTGGAATCCTTCAAGGCCCCAGGGACAGTGGAAACTACGGCCCAAACTGCAGAATCCTATATAAACGCATTCTACGGACATCTCCAGGAATGCATGAATCATGCTATCACAAACAAAACCAAGATCCAATCGTCCAAAGGCAGGCGTCCAGTCTGGTGGACCCCTGCCATAAATAAACTGTACAACAGAAGGAGGAAGCTACTACATGACAGAGCAAAATCCCTAATAGGGAAAGCACCTCTGATCAGTACTAGCAAAAAATTA
>NC_056743.1:684314150-684334150 GCF_019279795.1 Protopterus annectens
TCAAAAGTCATGTCACTATACTCTGTAACCTACAGACTGCTAAGAGATCTGACCCATTGCTGACCGACTCACTATACATCAGCAAGTCAAATGGCATCAGAAATACTCTATCTAGGGATCTAAACTTCTTTATCAACAGAAGTTTGCAGGTACATGAATATTCTGTACAGGATAGAGCTGCTATGAACAGACTCCCATCCACAAATTAATTTTTGTCCATTTTCAAGCTAAGCTTAGATCTATGGATGGGAAAAACAATTTACCCCAGGATGGTCCCTTCTACTACAAATGGCGCCTGTATGCTTTATCCCATGCATGGGTCGTCTGAAATTATCTAAAGGTATGATCCAGGTATTTTCATTATGGCCCAGTAATCAAGGAGCCTCAATCCCCACCACTAGCACCAGTGGGGGGGGGGGGGTGTACATTGGGAGGATGACAGGTACACAGTATTTCTAGATGAAGCTCTCTGCATCAAGTGCAATTTCCCTTAACAGCACACAGACCACAGTTAGTCCGAGGCTGGTTTCTCCCTCTTTCTCCAGATTCCCAATGAGACTCCCCACTGGCACAACTACAGAGTTGAGATATCAGCTGAGTGACCAAGACAAGACCTCCAGCACCTTTTCTGTCCATCCAGTGCTGCGTGTTCTTGCCCAAGTAGCTGACACACACACTCAGATTTATTTTACACACACGGGAAAGGTTGGCACAGGTTTACTAGCTGTGTCCCCTTCTGCCCATACTATAAAGGCAGTTAACTGCCACCAGCCAACTCTATCAGCTACTTTAAGGCCTTTAAAGAGTGTCCAATTTTACTGTGTAATGTCACTATCAATACAAATGGTAGTTTGATTAAGAGCAAGACTATTAGGAGTGGCCCACACTGTCAAACAACTATACAAGTACTCTCAGAACTTAAATATCTCTAGACAGATCAGCCACAATGAAAGGTTTAAACATATTTAATAAATAAAAGAACTAGAAAATACTCCGTAGATACTTATTCAGAGTTCAAAATCACAGGAAATATTTAAAACATTGCACAAGTCTCAAAGAAAAACATTTAAGCTAAGCTTTGAAATTGTCCTGACTTGTATCTAAGAGAATTACTGTACCCTAATAACTTACTTCAGAGCAAGCAAGGCAGATGTGATGAGTAGATCTTGATGTTGTCAGGTCAAAGACAACATACAGAATACTCTGAGACTTCCCGAATTAATCTCAAACATTACTGCTGGGATAGCTTACAGAATGACATTTCTTGTCATCTGCCTTCAGTTCCCTGGCCCTAAACAACCAGTGATGCCAGCTGCTAACATTTAACATCTACCTTGAAAATACATAGACCTCATATTTGGCAAATGGTGGAAGTCATAAAATAATTTACATTCCTCCACATATAAAGACAAGACAGAAAACTTCTCTAGTACAGACATTATGTCTCCTGTTGCACTGAAACTGAAATATATTTTTTTTTATATGGTCCAGTCAAAGTGATTTAATTTCAGCTATTTTTCTGAAGGTTTGCAAGTTAACCTCCTCTGTTCCAGTTTCCCCCGTTAAAATATATACATTTAAACAAGTTAAAATAGTGTATATACATTTCTGTTCTTTTCCAGTAGGGTACACTGTGGATACATCTTTAAGCTCAGTACTTTTTAAAATACCTCTTCAGCACACATCTATGCAAGCCATCTTATATAACACACAGTTCGAATACATTTGCAACAAGCATATCAATCATGTTGATATTCAGAAATAACTGTTTACGAAACTCCAGATAGCTGTGCTGGCAGTATCTCCTTTCGTGACAAGGGGTAATAAATTATCATCAACCATGAGATGGTTAACTCCAGTCTTTAACCAAATGAGATTGGTTATGCTTAGAATGGCCCACAACAGCAGCTAGCCTACTACTTCATTATGAACTTGTAAACAGAATACAGTGAGAATTCCTGACGCCTTTATCAACCTCATGATTTTTCTAGTAAGAAATTATACATTTTCAAAGGCTACAAAATACAGCGAAGTAATTCCGTGGGATACAAAGTAGCACAACGAGTCTGCGATGGTGGTGCTGTGGTTAGCGTTGTTGCCTCACAGTAGGACGTTGTCCCGTTCGATTCTCAGCTAGAGCGTCTTCTGTGTGGAGATATGCTTGAATGGGCGTACCTTCGTTGAAGGTTGTGCATCAGAACTGGCAACTCGGCACATAAAAATCTACTGCCAATCATTAGTGGACCGGAGTTCCGCTGTGGTGACCCCTTAACCGGGAAAAAGCCGAAAGACACAACAACAAAGTAGCACAACGATCTCAAAGGCATGACTAACCATAACATGTAAAATTAGATGAGCTACAGAGTAGGTTTCCTGACTCGAGCTTTGACCACTGTACATCTGTCGACCATCCTTAGATCTGTGCGTGTTCGGATTCAACCACATAGTTATAATTGGTCATGTGTGTGCTTGGATCCAACCACAGTTATAAATGGTCTTTTTTCATAGTGTTATTCTACAAGCAAGACAAGAGACAGGACAGTGCAGTGGATACCATCCCCTAAAAGGTAGTCACTATCCTTATCTGCTGCTGTAATACAGCCTGATGAACAGTGTAATTATTAGAGTACTCAAAATAGATGGACTACATAATGCAATACAATGTGCTCCATTATCAATTAGTGAAAGCATGGCACTCATTGAGAGGGCTGAAAAAAGTGCTTTCAGATCAGACAAGCAGCAGGATACATTGATCCTTTTCATAGAGATATGCTCAAAGAATGCTCCAGGAAGACCCAGGCATGCAGCTGTGAATGTATGGAAATAGTGCCTGACACATCAACCACACCCACACCCCTGGTATGACCACCAAAGAAACCAAAAGAAGAAAAAAAAGCTAGTGGTTTGAAGAAATAGTACCTACCTACTCAAAAGTTGAACTGAAGATTACAGATAATCAAAATCAAAGTAATTTGTCGTCACTACAGTCTTCTTTCATTGCAAAGACTTGCTTAATAAAATCAAGGATGTCACTTCTATACAATGGAACCAGATCTTTGTTGTTGTGTCTTTCGGCTTTTCCCGGTTAGGGGTCGCCACAGTGGAACTCCGGTCCGCTAATGATTGGCAGTAGATTTTTTATGTGCAGAGTTGTCGGCCCTGATGCGCAACCTTCAAGGGAGGTACGCCCATTCGCACATGTCTCCACACAGAAGACGCTCTAGCTGAGAATCGAACAGGACAAAGTCTTACTATGAGGTAACGCTACCGTAGCACTACCACTGCAGTCTTGTGATCAAATGTAAATGTGCAGTGATCAAATGTAAATGTGCAGGAATTCTGCAATGTTCAAGTCTGTACTCTGGCTAAGTCAGTAGATGAAATATACAATATCAAGGAGAGCAAACAGGAGCCTGGACAGTGCATACGCACACTGCACATTATGAAAGTTTAGCAATAAAGTGCATGTGCCTTGAATCCACACTTACGCACTGCAACAAGCTAAGTCATCTACATGCATTTGGTGCAACTGAGTCCACCACCTCTGCACTCATATTTCATAGGTAGGTACTAAGCTATTGGCCCTAGGGCCTATATAAGCCTAGCCAAACAGTACCCTGGCTTTTGCCAACCAAGAAAATTATTTTCCTGTGCCCCTGTAAAGCAGAGCCACAGAACTCCCATACAATCAAGATTTTTCTTGAAGTGTGATAATGAGGAGGTTTGATATAGATAGGCAGTTTGTTCCAGAGTATGGGAAGTCTCTGGGACGGGAATCCATCCCTCCAGCATGTTCTATTTATTGTGGTGACAAGGTTTAGGTCCCTAGAACATGTAGCTCGGATGGATTGGGATTTCTTTACGTGAAGCATGTCCAACAGCTCTTTGTTTGACATAGCTTTGAATGTTAGGCAGAGATCGCCTCAGAGTAGGCGATATGCGACAGAGTAAAGTTAGTTTTTTGAGATGGTCTGTGTAGGGCAACTGTTGGAGGCCGGTAATCCTCAGAGAGGTATTTCTGCGGCCTTTCCAGATGTTGTAGATTTCTTGTGAGGTACATACCAAAAGTGGCGTTGTACTCTATAATGGGTCTAATGAGTGATGAGTAGAGGGGAACGACCTCTTTTTTTTCCTGGATGAGAAACCTTTTGTGATGAGGTGTGCCACGTAGAAGGATTTCCTGACTACTGTGGCGATGCGATTATCAAAGGAGAGACTACTGCCCATCTGTGTCCCAAGGTCTCTTATCACACTTTCGGTATTAAGTAGACTACCACCTATGTGGTAATTTATGGGTACAGAGTTTTTACCAAAAAGGATGACCATGCACTTTTTGGCATTGAGCTTGAGGCCATGGCTTTGACACCAGGCATCTGTCTCAGTGAGGCCCTTTTGTAGGATGTCCACATCGTTTGGAGTTTTGATTATGGCTCCTAGTTTGTAGTCATCTGCGAACTTGGTTAACCAAAGACCTTCTGTGTTTGGTATCTACTTCTCTGAAGTACAGGCTAACAGGAGAGGACCTAGGACTGAACCCTGTGGCACTACTTATCACTGGTCTGAAATTAGAAGTTATGTACCTACCATAACGTTCCATGTTAGTTGTCTTCTCTCGCCTTCTTTCTTGCTGGATGGGTTCGGAGCCGATCCTCGGCTCAGACTCTGCACTTGCTTAGCTTGAGAACTCCTTTTACCAGCTCGAGGCAACCCTATATCCCATGATGCAAGGCGGGACTACCTCAGATCTCGTTTGGTAGCTAACCTACCCTGCTTAGGACTAACCTAATATATTTAGGAAACCCAAGTTCATTATAAAAGAGTCCTCTAATGAAGGCTCAGGAGGAAACAACCTGATAGGAACTCTTCAAGATCTGTCCAGGCCAGGGGGAAGGAGGGACGGCATAAGAAAGAAGCGAGAGAAGACAACTAACATGGAACGTTATGGTAGGTACATAACTTCTAAATGTTAAGTTGTCAATCTCGCCTTCATTCTTGCTGGATGGGACCGCGTCCCTAGCACCTGTATCCTGGGTGGCTCAATGGAACAGACTCTTGAGAACTGTGGAACCAAAACTGGCCCTGTCTCTGGAGGCCAAATCTAACTTGTAATGAGAGACAAAGGTATGAGGAGTGGCCCAAGTAGCTGCTGCACAAATGGTATCAATGGGTAGTCTATCCTGAAAGGCTGCAGAAGTGGATAGACTCCTGGTTGAATGTGCTTTCGGTTTAGAAGGTAGTTGCTTGCCTCTGAGTGAGTACACATAAG
This sequence comes from Protopterus annectens, assembly GCF_019279795.1. Classification (NCBI taxonomy): domain Eukaryota; kingdom Metazoa; phylum Chordata; order Ceratodontiformes; family Protopteridae; genus Protopterus; species Protopterus annectens. The sequence goes on from NC_056743.1 coordinate 684,319,417, forward strand.
AAATGGTGGAAGACAACCATCTGGATAAGGTCACTTTAGACACTGGGAGACCTTTCCTGTTTTCTGCATAGGAGACAAATAATTGGTCCGATTTCCTGAATTGTTTCGTTCTATGCAAATAGTACCTGAGCTGACGATGGACATCCAAAAAATGAAGCTTTTGTTCAGCTCTGTCAGAATAGTTTGGGAAAAATACTGGTAGATCTATGGATTGATTAATATTGGTTTGAGACAACTTTGGGGAGAAAGGACGGGTTCGTTCTTAAGGATACCCTGTCCTTGTGAAAAACCAAGTAAGGGGAACGGATGCAGAGAGCTTGAATCTCGGAAACCCTCCTTGCTGAAGTGACAGCCACTAAAAATATAGTTTTCCAGGTCAATAATTTCAATGGACATGAAGCAGACGGTTCGAAGGGTGGTAACATCAAGGATGCCAACATTAAATTTAGATCCCATTGTGGAGGAGGAGGTTTTATTGGCGGCTTTAGGAGAAACACTCCTCTCAGAAAGGCTTTGCATAGTCTATGAGACATAATGTTATGATCTTGCAAGCCAACATGATACTTGGAAATAGCAGCCAGTTGAACTTTTACTGTAGATGAAGAAGATCCTGACTGAAAAACCTCAGCCAGGAAATCTAAGACAGAATGCACAGGAGCAGTAAAGGGATCAATATTTCTGGAATTTGCCCAAATGGAAAAACGTCGCCACTTGCTAGCATAAACGGTTCTGGTGGACGACTTTAAAGAAGCCACTAAGATATCTCTGACCGGATCAGAGATCATAGGAAGCCTGGCTAGAGAAGGAAGTGGAGCAACCAAGCAGTGAGGTTGAGAGAATGAATGGCCCGGTGCTGTTGACCCGACTGGTGGATCAAGAGATCCGGAACTGGGTCCAGATGCCAGGGCTGCACCAGGAGATGACGATGCAGAGACGGAAACCAAATTTGTCGAGGCCAGTAAGGGGCAATGAGAATCAACTTGGCCCTCAAAACGGTGGCTTTCTGAATTACTTGTGGAATCAAGGGAAAAGGAGGAAAAGCGTACAGAAGTCCCCGGGGCCAATCCTGGGTTAGAGAGTCTCTCAGGGGTTGGCCTGGAAGAGGAAAGAGGGTGAAAAAATCGGGGCACTTGTTGTTTTGGGGTGTAGCAAAAAGATCGCAACAAGGTGTGCCCCACTTCAGAAAAATCTGGTCCACTACAGATTGATTGAGAGACCACTCGTGAGGCATGAGAATGGATCTGCTCAGCCTGTCCGCTAAGAGGTTGGACCTGCCGGGGATGTGCGTTGCTATCAGAAACCGATGAGAGGAGATTGCCCATTGCCAAAGTCTGAGAGCTTCTCGACACAACGGATAGGACCTGGTCCCGCCCTGCTTGTTGATATACCAGACCATGGACATGTTGTCCGTTTGTACTGCAATAGTCCCTACGGGAAGAAAGTCGTTGAGGGCTTGCAACGTTAAAAGCACCGCTCTCATCTCCAGGACATTTATGTGCAGATGGTATTCTATGGGTTGCCACGTCCCGTGGACCATCCTGCCCTGATAATGCCCCCCCACCCGATCAGAGAGGCATCCGTAGTAACTGTGGCAACCGGAGGAGGGGGAACAAAAGGTCGGCCCTGATGAAGAAGAGGGGAAGATATCCACCAGTTCAGATGAGTCCTGCACGATTGTGTGACTAAGATTTCGTGCCTCATCGGAAGACTGTGGAACGACCACTGAGTGAATAACATCCACTGCAGAAGACGCATGTGGAAGCGAGCCAGTGATAGAAGAACAATGGCCGCAGCCATAAGACCTAGAACACCTTTAGTATCAGTCTGGCTTTGACTTTGCTGCTCTGCAATAAAATCCGAACGTATTTTTGGATGTCCAGAATTCTTTGATCTGTTAGTCTGGCTAACATTTTGACGGTGTTTAATTCTGCGCCTATAAAGGTGATAGATTGGCAAGGCCGCAGAGAAGATTTTGAAATTCACTGAAATTCCCAAACTCCTGCATAGCTGCAGAGTGAAGTCTCTGGTCTGAAGAAGCTGACACCTGGTGGTGGCGGAGAGGAGCCAGTCGTCTAAATAAGGAAACACCTGGAATCCTTGACGTCTCCGATGAGCTGTGACCACTGCCATGCATTTGGTAAACACTCTGGGGGCTGAAGTGAGTCCAAAGGGCAGGGCTCTGAATTGGTAATGACTGGTCCCTAGCCGAAAGCGGAGAAACCTTCTGGAGCGCCTGTGAATCTTTATGTGATAGACCTTCAGGATGCGTACTATAGAGCACATCCAGTTGTCCTTGCCCAGAAAGGGCAGAATGGACTGAAGCGTGACCATCCGGAATCTTGCCTTCTTGACAAATCTGTTTAGACTGCTCAGGTCTAATATTGGTCTCCAATCTCCCGTCCTTTTGGGGACCAAAAAGAATCTTGAGTAGACGCCGGATCCTACTTGGTCTGCCGGAACAGTCTGGACGGCTCTTTTTTCTAGGAGCTTTGAAACCTCCTGTTCTGCCAAATCCCTTTGACAGGGTGAGATGTCTGGAAGGGATTGTTGAGGTACAGGATACCTTTCGAAGGGGATTGTGTAACCCTCGGATATGATCGACTGTACCCACATATCTTGTGAAAGGGAATGCCAGGCTACTGGGTACAGCGAAATCCTTCCCCCGACTGCCTCCAAGGGTGGACAGTCGGGCAACACCTCAGGGGTGCTGAAAGGGCTTCACAGGAAGAGAGACTCCCTGTTGCCCTGGTTCTGAGGACCCCTCCTGCCTCTAGGGCGGCATCTATTATTGTTACCCCCCCTGCCTCTGGGGGTAAACTGACCACGTGTGTCCGGTGTAGCTCCTTGGGCTTTGCGGAACCACATTTTCCCTCCCTTCTGACCCTTGGGATATGGTCTAGAAGGGGTGGAAAAATGGACTCCAACGGCAGAAAGAGTTTTACCGTCCTGCTCACACCTGGTCAAGGTATCCTTCACCTGAGGTCCGAACAAAGCCGAACCGTCAAAGGGAGTATTGGTGAAGGACACCTTAAAGGGGTCCGCAAAATTACAAAGCCGCATCCAGGCTTGACGTCTAAGAGCCACTCCTATGCCTGCGGCCCTGCTCGCTCCATCGGCCGCATAGGATATGAGCCGCATGGAGGAGTTGGATAAGGAATTCAGGATTGCTAGCTGTGAGGCAATCTTTTCTTGAGCCCCAGCAGCAGAAGGATCCTGGACTACTTCACCTAGTTCCTTGAGAATCTCTCTCTGAAGCCTGGTGAAGTGACAAAGGTAGTTCAGCGAACGCATAGCAAAGGTCGCTGAAGAAAACATCCGCTTTCCATACCTGTCCATGGTCCTAGAATCCTTGTTAGGAGGATGGACAGGTACTGAAGGATCTGCAAGTTCCTTCTTAGTGGATGCCGCCACCACCATAGCATCCACAGAGACGCCCTTGGAAAGAAACTGTTTGTCCGTAGGGGCCGTAATAAACTTGGATGGTCTCCTGGGGACAGGTTCCACAGAATCTGGAGCTGCCCACGCCTTCAGAGCCACTACCTGCATAAGTGGGTCGAAAGGCGGAGACACCCAGGAGGTGAAGGGTCAGGATCCAAAAGCCTCCAGGTACACAGACTCATCCTCGGAGGGGTCAATGGAGGGCCAATTCCCCCTCTGTTTGAGGAGCTCAAGGATGTCTGAAAAGGAGACATCCTCAGAGGGGGATCGTGGGGGACCCTCCGACTCATCTAAGTCAGTATCAGATGTAGTAGACTCAGGGGAGTCTGTACGTTCCCTCTTACACGTCCTCTTCAGAGGGGGTTCCCCTGCAGGATCAGGAGAAACCTCGGAAGAGGAAGATATTCCCAATGGGGAAACCTGGGGCGATGGATCCCTGGGCCTGAGAGCAAGAGGCTGGCAAGAGGCGTCTACAGACAACGAACAGGGAGGAGCTAGAGGGATGGACCGTTGACCTGGCTCAGGTGCCAGGACACTCCTCATCACCTCAAAGGCTCCCCTCCCCGGGAGACCGGAATATTCCCGTTACGAGGAAATAGGAATTCCCGGCTCCACTGAGAGGGAAGGCTCCGAGGCCGATGGTGCCAAGCTTACCAAAGCCAAAGCCCCGAGAGGGAGAGCGGGGTCAGACAAGGGTCCGATGCCACTAGCCCCCTCGGAGCCGACTAGGGAAACTAGACGACCGGATCCCTCCAAGGAAGGTCTCAAGGAGGAGATCGGAGCAGAAGACGATGGAGCCGAAAAAGGATGTATCTGTTCCGGCGCCGACACAGTCGCTGTCCCGAGAAGCTCCGGCTCCGAACTCTGGTGGGGAGTCTGAGGAGGAAGTTCAAGGGGTGAAGCAATAGCCGAAGTCTGCTGAGACGGGCTATGGAGCATTTGGGCCAGTGCCTGCGACTTTAACAGCCTGCTTACCACCCTCTCTAAATCGTGGTCAGACAGCCTGGAAGATCTCGAAGATCGGCTCCGATGACTCCGCTCCGACAAAAGAGGAGGAGACCCCGGAGCCGAGTGGATAGATTCCAAAGACGGGGACCGAGATCTCTTCTTGGAGGAAGTCATTGGAGCCGACGTCCTATGGGTTCCAGATGGAGCCGAAGGCTTCTCGGCTCCGATACTGGATACTGTGTCGGCTCCAGCCGGAGCAGACAAGGCAACAGCAGATTGGGTGTCGGAGCCGATCGGAACCGACCCTAGCTGAGAAGGAGAAAGATCGGCTCGCGAGCCGATCTCAACTCGAAGGAGTCGGAGCCACCGGGGAAGGCTTGGAAGCTGTAGCCTGACCCTTGGATGGCTTGGAAGGCTTACTGGACCCAGGTTTAGTGGGTGAACCTTCCGGCTTTAGCAAGCCACGGAGGATTAACTTGTTCCTCCTTTCCTGCAGGACTCGCTGGCTAAAAGAGTGACACAAAGCACAGGAGTCCTGCAGGTGTAAAGGCCCCAGGCAGTAAACACAAGAAGTGTGACCGTCTGTCGGAGACATTTTCTGACAGCACGAGTCACACTTCTTGAAGCCCGAGACCTTTACCTCTTTAGACATAGTCTAAGGAGAAAGAGTAATAAAATACTCACACACACCAAAACAGTTACACAAGTTAATCCCACAAACACAGACACACCAGTAGGGATTAAAAAGGGAGGCCTAGGCCTAACTGAAAATTTTTAAAACTTTTTATAAAGTAAAATTTTTTTACTATAAGGGGAATAGGGTGATTGTATGGACACTGCACACTAAAAAATAGGAAAAGGGGAAGCTAAACCCCGACTAAAACTGTTTGAAAAACTCAAACTTACCTCAGCTGGCAAAAAAGGAGACCTCTTCGCAAAGCGGCAAATGAGATCCGGGGTAGTCCCGCCTTGCATCATGGGATATAGGGTTGCCTCGAGCTGGTAAAAGGAGTTCTCAAGCTAAGCAAGTGCCGAGTCGGAGCTGAGGATCGGCTCCGAACCCATCCAGCAAGAATGAAGGCGAGATTGACAACTAACATCTGGATTTAGAGTTTGCTACTTTCACAGTGTGGGTTCAGTCAGTGAGCCAGTTGGCAACCCATCTTGTGACATAGGGATTTATACCTAGTTTAGGGAGTTTGTCTATAATTCCAGAGTGGGGGATGGTGTCAAAAGCCTTGGCAAGATCTAGATAGGCTGTGTGAACCACCTTCCCCTCATCTACGGCTTTGGTGACCACTTCAAAGTAGTCGCTCAGGTTTAGGAGACATGATCTGCCTTTTACAAACCAGAACTGGGTAAGGTCCAGAGTTTGGAGACTACCAATGTCATTGTTTATAAGTTCCATGATAATACGCTCCATAGCCTTGCAGACCAGGCACGTCAGGCTAATGGGGGCTGCAGTTCCTGGGGTCTGTGGTGGCTCCTCCCCCTTTGTGGAGTGGGATAACCGTTGCTGTGCGCCATTCAGTGGGCACAAAGCTGGAGGTGAGGCTATGATTGAACATGGTACTTGGGTTGGGTGCCATTTCGTTCTGTAGTTCATGTAGAACGCAGCCTGGGATGTTGTCAGGTCCCATGGATGCTATGTTTTTGGCTTTGGAGAGTGTGTTTTTTACCTGTGCAGCCGGAATTACAGGTACTTTGCATTCTTCCGGTATAGAGATGGGCCATTTAGGGGATGAGAGAGGGGTAAAGTTGGCACTGAAACTGCCAGGATGTCAGCAATATCAGTTGGTTCTGTATATTTAGTGCCATTGTGCTGTAACTCAAGAGCAGATCAGAGTGTTACATCGAGATTCTTCACATAGCTATAGAATGCTTTGTGGTAGTCTTCAGAATCGGTGGCGATTTCCAGCAACATAAGCAAATAATGTGGTATGTGTTTGCATTTTTTTTAAACCAAGACACTAAATGCCAAGGTATCACCAATAAGTGAACAAAATCCTCCGTACTTATTAAAAAGTACTGATTCTAAGCAGACCAACACACAAAAATCCAAGATACCCGATCTTAATGTAATTGTAAATTAAGCAAAAACAGTACACTCACTTTTCGTTCTCCTTACAATACAAAGGACTTCTTCAGATAAAAGTATCAAACTGTCAATGAAGTTTAAATCCATTTTTTTTAAAAATATGCGATTTACAAATCCAAGCCCATTGGATACTTATTTATGGAATTAAACTTCCTTGAAGTGCACACCTGTAGACTGGAATAGTTATAAATTTTAAAATTATTACAAGTGTGTATATTCCCCATTAACTGATACTGCTGTCTTGCTGGAAATTACCATATTCCCTGTTTAATTCCACCCCCCCCAATAGTGCTTTTTCTGCTTTGTTTTTTTTTAATACTGTTTCTGTGGTCTGTCCATTTGCTCCCTGTACCCATATGGCTGTCCCTGCTCCATATCCCTCTAAAAATGTGATCCACCATCCTTGTAATGCATAGTATCCTGAGAATTTCTTACTGTATATTCTCTACTAAAAACTTTATTTTGGTCTGCATGTGTTTTATTAAATTTCTCTGTCCCACTTATATGCCTGACCCTTATTATGTTGTTCGACATCTCTTATAATCTTCTTGTGCTTCCTTTCACTAATTTTATGCATGTTATTTTCTGCAACAGAAAATTGTTTCATGTATAACCTCTCCCATTCAGAATGTAACAAATAGTTATTCTAGTATTGAGTGTTTCGACTTCCTGTACCAAGTGGCAAAGTTTCTCGTCATATTTTATAATCAATTTCATGAGGTTAAACCCACATTCATTAAAAAATTTATTAAACTCTATTATGCTTGTATCCGTAATACCAATCCCAATGGCCACTTTAAAAAATCTTAAGCCCATGGGAACAATTTTCAAAGTTAGACATTTGTGTAAGTACGCATTGTCCACTTTCAATCCATTGATTCCATTTAAATTTTCACCTAGTAAATATATCATGTCCTTCAATGTTCCATCGTTATCATTTTGGAAAGAATATTCCCTTCCTGTCTGTGAAATTTTATCAAAATTACAACTTCTAGTGAAAAACTTGTTTAAATGCACATCCTTATTTCCAGTCCCTACTACACCAAAATTCGGAGTAGGATGTGCATTTGCTGGTCATACTGCCAGTAACGGTAGAATAGGTTTTCAATGGTATAACTCTCTTCAGTTTGGCACCCATGCGTTTCGCCTCTTCTTCCACATCATATAATGAAAAATCAAAAGTGAAGTCAGAAATATTGATTTTATTACTATTGGAGCTGCTCAGTGACGTCTAAGCCATTAGCTAGGTCAATAGGGCTTCTCCTTACACCCGTGCCCTGACCATTAGGAATGCCAAAACTGTCATTGATATCACCATTACTTCGCATATGCGACTGCTTGCCCCTATTGTCCTTGTGATCTGTTCCGATGGTCGTGGAACCCTGTTCAGTCTGTATTACAGCATTGGTGAGGTTTCCACAAATAGTATGGCCAACAAATCTATGCATTTTATCATTACCATTGGAAACTGCTTGTTGATCCAACTTTTCACCTGTCCTTACAGGACCCGTGAACAGTTCTAAGAGGCGACTGACTTTCCCTTTCAATGATGCGACCTCCGCTCATAAATTAACAAGGTCTTCCCTCTCCGCTACTATATTTTGAGGTGGATTTTCACCGATGACATCCATGGCTGGGGACTACTGAATACACACTATGGTTGAGCACAACGAATGTACTAAATGCCAAGGTATCACCAATAAGTGAACAAAATCCACCGTACTTTTATTAAAAAAGAAAATTTATTGCGTAATAAAAGATATGTTAAGCGCTTTCACCCACCACAATGTGGGCTTCTTCAAAAGATTGCAACTTAAAACACTACAGCTTAAATTCAAAAAGTTGCCGCCAAAATTTTACCTTTAAAGCTGTATATACATATAATTCCTGCTTCAGCATAAGTGTATCCTTTTGTATGTGCTCCTTATTTACACTCAAGACTCAAAATATACATAAATTACATAAAACGTGCTTGTAAAATTACTTAAGAATACTACTGTCATTATTGAACATTATGAACTGTGTTAAATTAATACTGTAATGATATAATACCAAAATCACTATTCAATATAAATCAATACTGAATAAACAATGTGTACTTGAAACAGTATGACGTGAACATATAATTGTGCATAATACTATACTTCCTTTAGATTCTATTAAAATCTGTTGAAAAGTTTTTTACATACACATATATTACCTGACAATCAAATTTTACAAACATGTCAAAACATCATCCTACTAATAAATTCAGAAGGGCACTGCCTGTTGATATTAAATCGGCAAAGTGCCCTTTAATATTTACCTACTTCATCTCCAGTATAGGTTTACAAGAAATACGGTCATTAAGACCCGGTGCAGTAGCCGCATCCAAAAACAGTTGCCACCACACTTACTTGAACCCAAGCAGGGTTTTAAAATCTCCTCCCCTGGGGTCCATTTTAATAATATCTAATATAGCAAATCTAAAATCATGCGTCTCGCCTACCCTCTCTATAGGTCTATATAAGGCACTGTTAGTGTCCTTCCTTCTAATACTATATTATATGGTCATATATGCGTTTTTTAAAACATCTCTGTTTTTCCTATATAATAACACGCACATTTAGTGCACTTCGCATCATTGAAAGGGGAAGTCAGTCGCCTCTTAGAACTGTTCACGGGTCCTGTAAGAACAGGTGAAAAGTCGGATGAACAAGCAGTTCCCAATGGTAATGATAAACTACATAGATTTGTTGGTCATACTATTTGTGGAAACACCACCAATGCTGTAATACAGACTGAAAAGGGTTCCACGACCATCGGAACCGATCACAATGACAATAAGGACAAGCAGCCCAATATGCGAAATAATGGTGATGTCAATGACAGTTTTGGCATTCCTAATGGTCAGGGCACGGATGTAAGAAGAAGCCCTATTGACCTAGCCAATGGCTTAGACGTCACTGAGCCGCTCAATATTAAAATCAATATTTCTGACTTCACTTTTGTTTTTTCATTATACGATGTGGAGGAAGAGGCGAAACGCACGGGCACCAAACCAAAGAGTTATAGCATTGAAAACCTGTTCTACCACTACTGGCAGTACGACCAACAAAGATAAAGGTACCGTTTTTCAAAATGCACATCCTACTCAGAAATTTGGTGGAGTAGGGACTAGAAATAAGGATGTGCATTTAAACAAGTTTTTAACTAGAAATTGTAATTTTGATAAAATTACACAAAGACAGGAAGGGAATATTCTTTCCAAAAATAACGATGGAACATTGAAGGACAAGATATATTTAGTAGGTAAAAAAATTAAATGGAATCAATGGATTGAAAGCAGACAATGCGTACTTACACAAATGTTGAAAATTGTTCCCATGGGCTTAAGATTTTATTTAAGTGCCCATTGGGATTGGTATTACAGATACAAGCATAACAGAGTTTAATCAATTTTTTTAATGAATGTGGGTTTAACTTCATGAAATTGATTATAAAATATAATGTCGAGAAACTGCCAGCTGGTACAGGAAGTCGAAACACTCAATACTAGAATAAAAAACGATTTGTTATATTCTGAATGGGAGAGGTTATACATGAAACGGTTTTCCGTTGCAGAAAATAGGATACATAAAATTAGTGAAAGCAAGCACAAGAAGATAAGAGATGTCGAACAATATAAGGGTCAAGCATATAAGTGGGACAGAGAGAAATTTAATAAAACACATGCCGACCAAAATAAAGTTTTTAGTAGAGAATATACAGTAAGAAATTCTCAGGATACTATGTATTACAAGGATGGTGGATCACATTTTCAGAGGGACGTGGAACAACAGGGACAGCCATATGGGTACAGGGAACAAATGGACAGACCACAGAAACAGTATTACAAAAAAAACAAAGCAGAAAAACTACTATTGGGGGAAGAGGAAAAGGTGGAATTAAACAGGGAATACGGTAATTTCCAGCAAGACAGCAGTATCACAGTTAACGGGAATATACACACTTGTAATAATTTTAAAATTTATAACTATTCCAGTCTACCGGTGTGCACTTCACACTTCAAGTTGTTATCTAAAGGAATGAAGTATATACAGACCCCCCCCTATTTGATTTGGTAGACTGTTTGTGGGAAATTAAGAAATTTGTAAGAAAAATTAATCTGGCCATTATGTTCAAAGGTAAAATTAACATACCCTACAAGAAAACAGTAGAGAGACTATAACAAAAGAATAAAAGTACTTTTATACCTCCTAGCCATCCATATGTAGATATATATGAAAAAATAGTGACGAGGGAAATGTATCAATTATATTACAAAATGAGAGAAAAAAATCAGAAGGCAATTTAACAGAATGTGAAGTTAACACCCTTAAAGCTCTTCAAAGGGACACAAACACACGAGTGATGAAGCCTGATAAAGGGGGAGGGGTGGTCATTTATGACACTATTGAATAAACTAAAAATGTATTATATTCTCCATCTATCAGGAAATTATGAATCCATCACAATTAAGGAGATTAATATAGCTTATCAGCGAATTGATTCATTGATGGAATAATTTTATATAGGTGGAAGAATTACTGGTGATGTATACAACTGTTTTAAAGTAAGATTTCCTAGATTAGGTATACCCACTAATGTAGCTAAAGTCCACAAAAACACTCTTGACCCACCTTTTTGGCCAATTGTGTCAGGCAGTCGGTCCAAAACATTTCCTATGGGTAAAATTATTGACATGTGGTTAAAACACATATACAGTAAGATAACCTATATGGTGAAGGACTCTTGGGAGTTTTTAAGTAAATATCCTATTGATGAATGGAAAGAAGGACTTAGGTTTGTAACTATCAATGTTATTGACCTTTTCTCTTGCATTCCAAAACAAGCAGGATTGGATGCATTGTGCAATAGCATCAGAAAACAAATTTGGATAGGGACACTATATGCTTGATCATGGAATGCATGTCCATAGTGCTCAACAATTTCATATATTTTGAGGGTGAATATTTCTGCCAGACCAGAGGGGTCGCTATGGGGGCAGCTTGTGCTCCCCATGTTTGTGAACCTGGTCATGATAGATTGGGAAGACACCGTTTTGTTTCCCAGTGAATATTTTAGGTGTGTCTAGCACTATTCTAGGTTTCTGGATGATATTTACATCCTGTGGGACGATAGCATCAAGAAGATAGTGTGTTTCATTAGATTTCTAAACAGTAGCGAATTTCTCAAATTCACACACAGTTATGAAAGAACAGCATACCTAGATACTTACATTTACAGCCAAGGAGGAGACTTAAAATCACACATCCATCGTAAAAGCACACTTTCTAATGACTACCTTGAATATAGTAGCTGCCATCCTGAAAAGGTAAAATATAATATTTTTAAAGGGCAATGTATACATGCTGCACTCATGACTTCCCATTATAAAGAAATGGTTGAGGAAATAACATTTATAACCAAGCCTGTTCAAGGAGAGAGGTTACACGTTGGACATTATGAATAATGTTGGTCAGTACATTACACAGGAATGGGGATTTAAGTATAAACCTCTTTTAGGGTCATGGAATGTTAGCAGCTTTACTCGAAATCAGGGAAGAAATGATGATCAAAATAATGTGCAGCATCAGAGATCATGTATTCTTAAATATAATCCAGGAGGTAGGACAAGTGAAAAATATATTAACAAAATATTGGAATTTGATGTTTGGGGACAAAGCCCCAACAGACACAGGAGAACATCTGAGATTTGTGTACAAGATGGGAAGAAATATTAAGTTATCTGGAACAACAATTGAACATCAGCAGTGATGGGAGCCAACAAAGTAAATAAGAATCACGCTAAAAAATGTGGGGCTTTTAATCAGTGTTTATATTTTAGAAAGAAAAAATAAAAAAAAGAGAATGGGTCACACATTACAGTGAGATTCAAATATGGTAATTGCAATACAAAGATGTTTATTTATATAGCGAAGTGCACTAAATGTGCGTGTTATTATATAGGAAAAACAGATGTTTTAGAAAACGCATATATGACCATATATATAGTATTAGAAGGAAGGACACTAACAGTGCCTTATATAAACATATAGAGAGGGTAGGGAAGATAAAGTATATGATGACAGGGGAAGACAGCATCAGTTGTCTGGATAACAATGGAATTGGAGAAATCACTCTGTTAGCTTTAGGTCTGAGATGTCCAGGTGAATCAGGCCTGTCGGGTGCGAAAGTATAAATCTGGATCCAAAATCCAAGATGGGTAAACTAGATAAGGCCAAATAAAGGGGGAACCAAAATTGTCGAGGCTAATACCCAGCAATGAGATGGCTTTGCTCTTCAACCAGGCAGCTTTCTGTAGGAATTTGGGAATTAGGGGTGTTTGGGTTAAGCATAGAGCACACTGCGGGAGGCCAATCATGGAGTAGAGTGGCCCACAGTGATTTCTCCAGTAGGGGGAATCGGGGCAAAGAAGCTGCTGCACATGCTTAGTGGAGGATGCTAAGTGACTGCAGTAAAGCTGGTCCCCAGTGACAGAAAATTAGTCCTTTTCTTGTCAAGATGCCACTCATGAGGTAGAAAGATGGACTTGCTTAATTTGTCTATCATATTTGTCTTCTCCGAAATGTGCATTGCCAACAGGAAAGCAGATGGATAAGATCACCCATTTCTACACAGAGTACTTCTCGACACAAGGGGTTAGATCTGGTTCCTCTGCCTGATGTACCAAATTACTGACATATTGTCTGTCTGAATCGCAATTGTGCCTAAAGGGAGAGGATCTTGAAAGGTCTGCAATGCTAACAGTACTGTTCTAATCTGCAGAACATTGATACGCAAATTGGCCTGTTCAGGGGACCATGCGTCTTGGACTGTTCTCCTAGAAGTGCCTCCCACCCAATCTAGAAGTGCCCATGGTCACTATGGCCTTGGATTGAGGGAGAATGAAAGGATGATTTTGTAGAACCCGATCTGACCAAATCCACCACCAAAAGTATTTCTTGCATGCCACAGTGATTATTTGTGCTAACATGCACTGGGACAGAATTGACTACTGTGTTGCTGACATCCATTGGAGAATTCCCATATGAAATCTTCCTAGAGGGACCAAGACGATGGCAGCCAGTACTGACCCCAAGGTTTGAAAAATTAAGTGGGCTGAAATTTTGGTATTGTGAGTTTTCTGACCTAGAATCAGATAGCCTGCAATTATGAGAGAGGAAGAGAAGCTGTCGCTGAAGTTGTGTTGAAGACTGCTCCAATGAATTCCAAGGTTTGAGCTGGTTGTAAATGAGACTTCTTGTAATTTATGGTTATCCCCAGATGAAAACAAGTCTGATCACCGGATCTCTTGCTGACAGAAGCAAATGCCTGGTCGGGACAGTAATTAGCCAGTCATCTAGATATGGAAATACTAAGAGCCCTTGCAGTCTCAAGTGAGTCACTACTGCTGCCATGTATTTGGTGAACACCCTGGGGCTGTAGTGAGGCCAAAGGGCAGTACTCTGAACTGATAGTGACTGGCTCCCAGTCAGAAGCTTAAATAGCTTCTGGATTGTCTGTTCATTTTTATGCAGATAGTACACATCCTGAAGTCAAGTATATACAGCACATCAAGTTGCCCTTGCCCAGAAAAAGTAGAATGGACTGAACAGTAACCATCCAAAACTTTGTACGTTGAACCGATTTGTTCAATTAGCTAAGATCCAAAAATTGGTCTCCAGTCCCATTTTCTTTGGCACTAAAAAGAATCTCGAGTCGGTTCTGTATTCCATCAGGTCTGGTGGGACCTCTTTAGTGACTTTTTTCTAACAGCTTTTGTATTTCTATTGGTGCTTCTTTCTTCTGACCGGGTGGGACATCAGGGATCTTGCATACAGTTGAAGATGGCAGGGAAAAAGAAATTATTCTCTGCACCCAAGTATCTTGCTAAATCTAGCCAGGCTCTATGGTGCGGGGATGGTTGACCCCACTTGCTTCCAGAGAGGGACAAGCAGTCTTCCTTTCAGGAGCACCAACAGTGTTCAGAGAAAGAATCTGTGGATCCCTGGCTTTGCGGGCCTCTACTGCAGCATGGGTATAGTTGTCCATTAGAGATCCCCCCTCTGCCCCTAGGAGAACTATCTCCATGTGTCCTGGAAAGGGCCCTGGAACTTTCTGAACCACATCTTCTGACCACTTCAATGACTGCTAGAAAAGGATCCCTGAAGGGCTGAAAAGGATCAGAGGGGCCAAAAAAATTTACAACTGCAGAGGGACTTTTCC